>NW_026929828.1:0-108981 GCF_032062105.1 Saccostrea cuccullata | reverse complement strand
ATTGGCTAATTAGAGAGTGAATGAGTCGCCTTCGGAGATAAAAAAATTGTTTTTTTTTTTCAAACAGCAGGACATGGCTTTCCTAGCAATTTTTAAATCAGGAATTATGATATAGGTTGTTCTCTTGAGTGAAACTCCCCCCTATTTAATTTTTAAAAAACCCAGATCTTTTGATTAACTAAAACCATTTACATCTAACTTGCCTTGAATAATGGAGAGAGAAAAAATTATGGTGGCAAAGAGCATTACAAGTTGCTCAGAAATTTAGAAGGAATTAATAGACAGGTAAGTTTGTACAAGACAAAGCTTTGTTACAGTCCCTGAAACGTTCTACTTTCCCACCTGAACGATGAACGAACGGTGAACGAACGCAGAGCGAACGGTGAGTGAACGATGTGTGAACGGTGAACGCAACTTGGTGAACGATGTGTGAACGGTGAACGGTGAGTGAACGCAGAACGCGAACGGAGCGCGAACGCGAGCGCAATGTGAACGGTGAACGAACGGTGAACGCAAGATGAACGATTTATTCGGAATGCCTTCGGTCTTTTCCTTGTATTGAAATTATTCTTTTTTTCTATTATTCAAATGTCAAAAATAAATATAAATACACAAAAGAGAAATAAATAGATGAATAAATAAATAATAAAAAGAAATTCTAAACATACGTATGTTTAAATCGATATTTTAATAACATGATTTTTATCGCCGTAAAACGTGGATTTGTTTCCGCGTGTAGTTAAAAAATAAATTAATCTTATATAGTAAATAATTATGCTTAATTAAGCTTATTCTTTTAAGTAATGAAATAATGTGGACTTTAGAAGATAAAATTACTACTGAGATAAACAATAGATAAATTAATGAATAAATTCATTAATTAATCAATCAATAAATAAAAACATTTTTTCTGCACATACCTATCTGACAGTGTTTAAATCGGTATTTGTTACCGCTGGTACTTAAAAAATAAATTAATCTAAGTATATAGTTAATAATTATGCTTATTCTTTTCACTAATATATAATGTGGACTTCTGAAGATAAAACTGCTACTTATAGAATGAATTAATTACATTGTACGCGGTTGAAACAACCGTATATGTATTTCCGTGTCAAAGCGATTCTGAGTAAAATAACGGATTTTTTTTAAAATTCACAAATATCTGTTGACATTGACTGTTATCGTACTGCATAAAAAATCTCGTTTTATTTAAATTCTACTGCAAAATATTCTATATTTATGTGCCTTTTTATTCTTTTATGACGATTATTTCAGCTAACTTCTTCATGTATCTGTAGACATTTCCCGGCCGTGATTATACTTGGTCAAGTACCGTCAAGATGTTGGAAAGAGGCATTTAAATTTTTTGTAATACATGTGTAGATTAAATTTTCAAAACTAAATAAGTAATGTGTTGTCATAGTTTTTATTGAACAGAGAAATGTTCGAGAGAGAGAGAGAGAGAGAGAGAGAGAGAGAGAGAGAGAGAGATAACCCCCTCGATTCTCAGATATATGTTGTATCAAATAAAAATTCTAATTATTTTTCCTAAATATTCCAAGCAATAAAGGTAATAAAGGTAATCTTTTTTTTAGATTAACAAATCCATTTGACAGTAATCATTGGCTTTTATTTTCCATCATCAATTTCACAAAGTTCACAGGAAGTCCGTGCTATATTTGTAGTAGCGTGCTTGTGCTGTCAATCAAAATAATTCGACACAGTTGAGGTGTGGAAATCGCGTTTCACCGAACATGCCGAAGGCAAGGAGCCACTTAGTATTACAAGAAATTTTAATATTTTTCCCTATCATTTCTAGATCTGATTTTTGTATTTCTGCAGAAAAAAAAATAATTCGAATATATACTTGGAAGGATTAAGTTTTAAATTGAATGGGAAACATATTCCCTGCCAATTTAAAATACTACTGTCGGCACAAGTTTATACTAAAATACTATTGTTTAATGACTGTGTGATGTTAGTTTAAAGACTGATTTTCTAGTGTTACAATGAAAATTAAATATTAATTAAATATACTGAAAAAACTCAGTAAGAATTTTTTTTCGGGAGAAAAAGGGGGGGGGGGTCTTAATTATACTGAATAGCAAAAAAGATATTTTCAAACATGTTTAGGTACGGAGAAGGAAGGAATAATAGACTATTTTAAACAGTTGGTCTTTTCTAAAATTTAAAACCACACCATCAACTTAATTAGCTCTAAAGATATTTAATTAACTGAATATTTGCAGTACTGTTCATAATTCCCAAACCTACATGTAGTTTAAATACGTGTTACTGTAGAAATATTTTTTTTATGTTTTCCTGTCCTGTAAAAGACTTGGATTAATTATTATACATCCATTAATAATTTGTCCTCTTTAAAATAACATCAAATTGATGCCGTGCGTGAAGTATTTGTACATTGCCCTTTTTTGAATTTAATATTTTAGCATCGTTCTACATACATGTAGGTACTTATGTATTAATTATTTTCCAGGGAAAATTCATGAAATACGTTACAGCTGAGTAATATTAATCGAAATATAAATATCATAGATAATTTTTGCAACGAAATAATTACTCTTTAAACACGATATCTAAGTTATTTAATTAAAAAAAACATGTAAATCCTTACCATCAAAAAGATAAGTCCTTTCACTTCGGAGTTCCGAATGACAATGAAGACTGAACGATAAGTGAACGGTGAACGCAAAGTAAACGGAACGAAGAGCGATCGGTGAACGTTTTGTGAACGGTGAACGCGAGCGCACGGTGAACGATGAACGCAATTTTGTGAACGAAGAGCGAACGGTGAACGCACGCTGAACGAACGGTGAGCGAACGGAAAAATGGGAAAGTAGAACGTTTCAGGGACTGTAGGTATTGATGAATTAGGTGAGAAACATCACATTTGGTAAGATTTGATTGCCTAATGTGTTGTAAAATCTTTTCTAAATTAAGGGAAATTCAAAATACTTTAGTCTAAGTCTGCTGAAGGATTTGCACATCTAGGAATCAAGGTGTGTGCAAGGGTCAAGCTGGGAAGGGGGATCTTGGCAGTATTGGTCGTGGTCCAGTTGACTTGCTTTGCTTCCCCCCAATGTGTGGGGTGACTGCAAGCTGTGCCAACTTGCAGCCATGTGGCGTCTGTGCACACCAAGTCAACTGATAACTGAATGTTTGTGTGAAATTTGTAATAAACTGTCATCTTGTTGAAATGCTAATGCTAATGTAAACTAAGCTAATAAGCTTACTCTTGGTGACAGTAATATATACTTTAGAACTGTACTACATCGTACAGGTTTGAAATATGAAAAATGTTGATATTTAAAGTTTGAGATGTTTGATCTATGAAGTTTGAGATATTAATGATATATGATATACAATATTTGATAGAATAAGTTGATATGTTTGATATTTGGAATTTGAGATATGACTTATTGATTGATTGAATGATTGATTGATTGATTGATTTGAACAGCATGTCTGCTGACCCTCCGCAGTTAACCCGGGACGGTTGGAAAAAAGAAACACACATTGTTGATGTTTGAATTTGGTGGGTACGCCCAATTGAAATGGTTTCCCACAATTTTGTATTGTTCCACTGCCAATACTCGCCACAATAAATAAATATAAATTCTATATTCAGCTTTGTGTCAATTTTCTCTGTATAAATAATAGCATCTATTTGTGTATACAAAATAGATGCCTTTATTTTACGAGAAAAGTATATCAAAGGGACCTATAAACTTGTTTATAGGTCCCAAGTATTTGTTATTTGAACGTTGGCTTTTAAGGGTCGGGTTTGGTTGACACATAAAGTGTAGTATATAAAAGGTCGGGTTTGATCTTCACATTCCTTTCTCCTGAACCTTTCGAAGGTAAAGACGCATAACAATTGCTTGCAATAAAATACATGAAATTTTGTTTTGTTAATTTAAAAACCCGCCCTCCCGACACCTTATTTTTAGAATGTTTCATTTTCTCTAAGTAAAGAATGAAATTCTGCTGCTTGGTTGTTTGCTTTAGTTTGCAGCGAAACAGCTTTGATCTGCTTGCCGAGATGAATACCTTATACCCATAGAAAAAAATATCCTGGTGCTGTCTAAGGAGAAGTTAAAGTGAAGAATCTACCACATGACCCACATCAAGTCCATTGCCAGCCTCAAGGATTGTGCTTAACATGAGCTTAAGTGTCTCTGTGCAATATCCGTACCGAATAGTGTTGCAAAATTGTGAAACTTTCTATCGTTTATAAAATCAAATCTGTAGCATATAGTTGGTCATAGGATTGATATTGTCAACTGAAAGAAACCACCGTGGCACTTTTTCAAGGAGAAGTCATTAGTGTGAAGCGTCTGCGCACACAAAGTCAACTGATAACTGAATGTTTGTGTGAAACTTGTAATAAACTGTCACCTTGTTGAAATGCTAATGCTAGTGTAAACTACGCTAATAAGCTTACTCTTGGTGACAGTAATATATACTTTAGAACTGCACTACATCGCACAGGTTTGAAATATGAAAAACGTTGATATTTAAAGTTTGAGATGTTTGATCTATGAAGTTTGAGATATTAATGATATATGATATAAAAGATTTGATATCTTTTCTCTGAGTTGCGGACCTTTTTTTTGTTATTTCCCGATCATGAGAGCACAAAGCAGGCGTGACAGATCGGCAGGTCATGCTCACTACTCCATGTCAACTGATCCAACCTCTGGTGTTTTCAAGTTCTCTTTATGCTCAGCTCCTATTATATAGGATTAAACGTTCATTTTGAAAAAAAAAAATAATGTTTAAACTCTTGACTTTTTTCTCATTAACTAAATAAAAGTGCAAATGTTAAGTTTTTGAGTAAAATGTCAAGTATTCAACATCGATAAATGTCTCACAAACAAAGTTAAATCTTTTTTTAATTCTAATTACATTTTTTTTTCAAAAATGATTTCGCATTGAAGCCTTAATACAACCCATTGTTATTTCTGTACAGTGTATGAAAAAATATACCGCAAAATGGAAATATAAGGTAATCGAGATGAGTGTCGATAAAGTTAAACTTAAATTCAATAATATAAACTTATAAAAAGTCTCGAATATTATATAAGTCGACACATTTCTTCAATACAAGTGAAATTAAGAAGTATCGTCCGTGAACTTGTTGAAAATTAAAAGAACGGGGGGACGACGCTTCATGCGATAATGGCATACAGCTGACAGCCTTTATTTGCTCTTGTTTGTTTAAAGATAGGAAATAATATAAGAAGTATAAATACGAATTGAATGCCAATAAGGCAAATGTCTGTGGTATGTTAATTTCTTAAATATTTAAATGTTAAATGCTGACTGACGTTTTTCAGTCCAAATGTAGTCCATTATTTATGAACTGAATTGAGGAGGGATTTTTACCCGTTAGTTTACGATCATGACAGTGAGAGTGAGCAAACGGCAGATGTGACGGTCAGCAGGGGATGCTCACTCCTCTATGGCACCTGATCCCACCTCTGAGGTTTCGGAGATCCGTGTTTGCTCTGTTCCTATTTTGTATTGTTTTATGGACTTTGAGATTAAATACTGTTCGTTATTTCCATATCCGTCTTTCTATCACAACGCTACCGAGAACTGATCGAGTTGATTTGTTTCCTCTATTAGGAACGTCGAAATTCTAATATCAAACAAAAATCTTACACTGACATAAATATAATATCTACGTCTGTTGCCCTCTATGTCGGCAGCTTTGTTTCATGTCATTTATTGTTTTTGTTCATATAATTAAGCCATAACAGATTGGAAGTAACAGTTTGTTCCTTTTTGTCTCGCCTGCGACGAATGTCGCGAAGCGAGACATAGCGACCATAGATTCCGTCGTCGTCGTCGTCGTCGTCGGCGTCCAACTTTTGGTTAACCCAAATGTCAAAGTTTTATAAACTGCAATAACTTTCTCAAATTTTATTCAGTCTTCTTGAAATTTGGACACAATATTCAGTATGGATAAAAATTTATATCCCAAGTATGATTTTGAAAAAAAAAATTCAAATTTTTCCGTATTTTTTCCTTAAGTTGGACTTAGTTTTTTCATGATAATTTATGGTGAAGACCTATATTCCAGCAACTATAAGTTATAGGGATATGATAATTAGTCAGTGGATACATCATGGGTAACCACAAACGTCAGTACCAGAATTAGGTCATCTTGACCTACATTTTTCTGCATGAGTGACTTTGGTTAAATTTTTGGTGGAGGTCCATATCTCAGCATCTATAACTTATAATGGCATGATGATTTGTCATTGTACAGGTTATAAGTAACCAACAACATCAGTACCAGAATTAGGTCATTTTGACCTACATTTTTCTGCATGAATGACTTTGGTTAAATTGATAATGGAGGTTCATATTTCAGCAACTATAACTTATAGTGGCATGATAGTTAGTCAGTGGATACATCATGGGTAACCACAAACGCCTGTACCAGAATTAGGTCATCTTGACCTACATTTTTCCGCATGAGTGACTTTGCATAAATTTATGGTGGAGGTCCATATCTCAGCAACTATAACTTATAGTGGCATGATAATTTGTCAGTGGATACATCATGGGTAACCACAAACGCCTGTACCAGAATTAGGTCATCTTGACCTACATTTTTCCGCATGAGTGACTTTGCATAAATTTATGGTGGAGGTCCATATCTCAGCAACTATAACTTATAGTGGCATGATAATTTGTCAGTCTACACATCATGGGTAACCAACAATATCAGTACCATAATTAGGTAATCTTCACCTACATTTTCTGCATGAATGACTTGATACATATACAGTGGATTTGATTTCAAAATGCAAGTTCAAATTATTGCGACTCATAACACGTTGCAATATTCGCAATAATAAAAACATCACAATAATTTGTGAATTTACAGGGTATATGTATATATATATAAATGCCAATATAATCGCCAAGGGATTAGATATTAAGTCAGCTGTTCCATTTCTTTATTATTGTATTTTTGAGTTATTCCTTCTGAAATGTCAATAAATGCTTCAGTTTATCAGACAATCATTTCTTACTAACCACAGCGACAGCAGGCGAGACACAGGGTTGCGGGCAACCCTTACGTACTTTTTTTAAAATAATAAACGCTAGGTGAAGAAAGAAGTTCTGAATGAAGAATTCATCAAGATGTAATTTTTTTCTTAGATTCGCTCTCTTCCAATCAAAACACAGGGAATCAATAAATAAAATAGATTTTGCATTGTTTTATGGAATTTTAATCTTGAAGAATGTTCGGGATATCCATAATCGTCATATGTTTCACCAACGCAGAGCTGTCATTTAAGATTTATTGTAATTGTAGATCTAAATGTTTTTGTGTCTCTATATTTTTAAAAATCCTCGAAACAAAGATCTCATTCCTTCTAAAGAATATTATCCTGACATTACACTATTTGTATGTAAAATAAAAGCCACCTTGATCACACTTTACTCACTGAGATGATGTCAACAACTAGTTTGACACGCAATTTCCCTGTGCAGCATTGTTAAGGCTTGAAAAAGGGGGTGGGGCCTAATTTATACTGGAAAAGTTTACTGAGACGTCACACAAAAATATGACTTTTATGTATTTTTCATATAATACCTAAAAATGAAATAACTTGCAACTTTTAACTGTATTAGCATAATAAACAACAATGTAACTTATCAATGCATTAAAAAGTTGCTAGTTAAATCCCATGTAGCTGGTTATAAACAAAGCACTGATCACGATGAACTTGTAAACATGACATCATATTGGTGACAGCAGCACTTTTCAGAAACTACAAAGTATGTAGAAAAAAATTAATAGCTTGAATTTTTAATTTCAACTAGGGTATGCCCTTGTGATATTGAAATTTGTTAATAACCTACATTCAGTACGCAGCACAGTTAAGGTTACAGTAAGGAGGCGGAGCCTAATTTGTACGAGAAATGTTTACTTTGACGTCACGCATAATATAAGGTCTTCAAAATACCACAAAATGAAATTATTTGCTATTTCAGACAGCTGGATAGCTGTATACTACATACAAACTTACTATTACATGCAGTTTTGTCGTTTGTTAAATTCCACACAACAGTATATAAACGATGCATCGATCGCAATGCACTTGTCAATGTGACGTCATCTCGCAAAAATGACGCAGTTTTTACACAATCAGAGGCTGATCAAGTCACATTTTTTACAATGACAAATGCCTTTTATTCTCAAATAAAAATATTATTTGCGGTAAAATAAAAAGCCTTTAACTTGGATGCGATGTTTTTTTTAGTATTTTATTCATTAACTGTACGTGCATTTATCAGACAAGCGATACTGCCGTGTGTTTGTATGCAGATTCATTGAAAAAGAAATGGAAGGGCCGTAATGAATCGATTTATTGCAAGGGCATACCCTCAATGTATCTTGTCAAAATTTTACACATAAACTCAAGAAGCATAAAAAATATTTGAAAAGTGCTGCGAACCTCTTGAAATCTTGCAAATGAATTAATTATAGCTATATTCAATGTAGTTGACCAGCAAAATATTCAACCTGCCGTCCAACAAATTAAATTTTACCAATTAAAAAATATATAGGTTCGCAGCACTTTTCATAATTTACATATAGTGTTGAAAAGGATGATAAACTTAGATTTTAGCTTGGTTATGCCCTTGCAATATTGAAATTAGTAGATGACCTCTAAACTGCAAGTATGATTGCCAAAGTCATTTGACGTCGACATCAAATGACAAGTCTAAATAAAAAATCTAAATGTCCCCAACATGTAGATTTTAACCACATTACCTTTTTTTGATATCAGTGAATTCCTAAAAAGATACGCATATCCTAATAAAGTATGTATTTTTTATCTTAACAAATCGCCGATATTTCCATTTGTAACCTTAACTGTGCTGCGTACACGAACTATGCATTCATCACGTGACTGTCCATCGATAGGACTAAACTTCGTACAGTACAGTGTGGGTTATACTATGCTATTTCTATAAGTATTAAGGTGATGTTGGCCATGCTTTTTTTCCTTCTTAAATCTGTTGTTATCCAATCCTACGCTAAAGGTCATAATTTTAACAGTTGAGAAAAGATTGTACATGTCTTTACCCTATATTTGTCTTATTTTGAATATTTTGTATTTTTATGTTGACAAAAAAAACCCTTCATTTAACCCTCTATTGCCTTGAAATTCGTCCAATGGTTCATGAAAACAAGTTTACAAAAAGAAAAAAAGACAGCGATAGATGGGCGGATTAACAGGCAGACGGACTGACGGACGTGGGTGAATGTTCAGAAAAGCTCAATTAAGCTTTCAGTGCAGGTGAGCTGAACACCTGAAGTCTTTTCCCGTCTTCGCAAAAGCTATCTCGGGTAAATGGGTTGATTTAAGTATGTGTGTGTTTGTGTCTGGGGTGGGGGATATTAGTCTGACTTTTAATGCTTCATAACAGTTTTGTGCATGGATTCGCGTTTTTGATCAGGAGTTCGAGGTTTCTAGGGGGAGTACAGAGTCCCTACAACTTTGTTTTTAAATATTCATTTAAATACTAGGCAAATTCAGGCGAAAAGGCAGTTTATTTTATATAATTACAATTAGAAATTGGTAAATGGGGGAAAAGCGTTTTTTTTAATGGGGTATTTATTATTTTAATATGAATACATTAAGACTTGCAATCGACAATGTAATAGTCGAAATCATATTTTAACTAATTTGTTTTATGTCCATTGCTAACAACATATAGACAAAAATTTAAAGACACACTTTAAAGTGCCATCTATAAATCCTGTGCAATTTCACCCGCTCCATTCGTGGTCTTTGAAAAAATGCTTTGATAGAACGTGATTAAAGATATAAATATAAAATTCAGCAAAAAAAAATAACCAAGGTGTACTCATGTTTGCCACAGATCTGAAGCGCGAAAAAAATATTGCTCAGTAAATTGCACATTTTTTGCATTACGGGATCTGAAGCGTTATGATCAAAGACAAATATATAAAACCATAACGCTACACATCTGCAGCTTTACTCATGTGAGAACACTAAGCCAAAAACCAATTTATCGTTCCTGTCATAAAATGTATTGTTGCAAATTATTTGCAGGATGAGGGGAGGTAAAAGGAATCAAAACTCAATAAAGTGATACATTCTTATATAGCAATAATATTGTTTTTAATGGAAACATGATAAGTTCTGCAAAGACTATTGCTACCTTTAGGAAATTCATATCGTCCAACGTTCTTCGTTTTTGAATCATAACCGTTGATATTCACAGCATTCCCAGTGCATGTTTTGCCCTGATCCCGAGCACATGTCCTGAAACGGGTTTGATAATAAAACTTATGTAACATAATAAATGTAAAATTATAAGCAGAAAATAAATTACAACAGTGATGCATAGTTTAAGTATATAGATTCCTGGTTACTTAGGGATAGCAGGATGCAGAAGAGACATCACGTTAATTCTGTTATTACTCAACAAAAAAAGAAACGCATATTCATATTAAATATGAAAATCTAAGTTTTCAGTTTAATCTTATTTTATTAAAAGTGATTTTAGAGTGTGTTCAAATAAATATAAAACGTCCTATATTGGAAATTGAAAAGTCAATTTGATGTCACATTCATCACCTTCATCTATTTTATAATTTACAATTTAAAAGTAAGGGACAGAGATTTTTTCAGAAGCCCGTGAACTGCATATTTTTTTTCTTTTTTTTTTTCATTTTTATTTTGGATTATGAAGCAAACGTTCATAACTCATTATGACGTTGACAACATTTGGCTCCTTTTCCCCTGTATAGTGACAAAGTATGAGTGTATAGTGACAAAGTATAAGTGTATAGTGACAAGGTATGAGTGTATAGTGACGTAGTATGAGTGTATAGTGACAAAGTATGAGTGTATAGTGACAAAGTATAAGTGTATAGTGACAAAGTATAAGTGTATCGTGACAAGGTATGAGTGTATAGTGACAAAATATGAGTGTATAGTGACAAAGTATGAGTGTATAGTGACAAAGTATAAGTGTATATTGACGAAGTATGAGTGTATAGTGACGTAGTATGAGTGTATAGTGACAAAGTATGAGTGTATAGTGACAAAGTATGAGTATATAGTGACGTAGTATGAGTGTATAGTGACGTAATATGAGTGTATAGTGACAAAGTATAAGTGTATAGTGACAAAGTATGAGTGTATAGTGACAAAGTATGAGTGTATAGTGACAAAGTATGAGTGTATAGTGACAAAGTATGAGTGTATAGTGACGTAGTATGAGTGTATAGTGACAAAGTATGAGTGTATAGTGACAAAGTATGAGTGTATAGTGACAAAGTATGAGTGTATAGTGACAAAGTATGAGTGTATAGTGACGTAGGATGAGTGTATTCTGACAAAGTATGAGTGTATAGTGACAAAGTATGAGTGTATTGTGACAAAGCATGAGTGTATAGTGACGTAGTATGAGTGTATAGTGACGTAGTACGAGTGTATAGTGACAAAGTATAAGTGTATAGTGACGTAGTATGAGTGTATAGTGACAAAGTATGAGTGTATAGTAACGAAGTACGAGTGTATAGTCACAAAGTATGAGTGTATAGTGACAAAGTATAAGTGTATTGTTAATAAGTATGAGTGTATAGTGACGTAGTATGAGTGTATAGTGACGTAGTACGAGTGTATAGTGACAAAGTATGAGTGTATAGTGACAAAGTATGAGTGTATAGTGACGTAGTATGAGTGTATTGTGACAAAGTATGAGTGTATAGTGACAAAATATGAGTGTATTGTGACAAAGTATGAGTGTATAGTGACGTAGTATGAGTGTATAGTGACGTAGTACGAGTGTGTAGTGACAAAGTATGAGAGTATTGTGACAAAGTATGAGTGTAAAGTGACGTAGTATGAGTGTATAGTGACAAAGTATGAGTGTATAGTGACAAAGTATGAGTGTATAGTGACAAAGTATGAGTGTATAGTGACGTAGTATGAGTGTATAGTGATAAAGTATGAGTGTATAGTGACAAAGTATGAGTGTATTGTGACAAAATATGAGTGTATAGTGACGTAGTATGAGTGTATAGTGACAAAGTATGAGTGTATAGTGACAAAGTATGAGTGTATAGTGACGTAGTATGAGTGTATAGTGACAAAGTATGAGTGTATAGTGACAAAGTATGAGTGTATAGTGACAAGGTATGAGTGTATAGTGACAAAGAATGAGTGTATAGTGACAAAGTATGAGTGTATAGTGACAAATAATGAGTGTATAGTGACAAAGTATGAGTGTATAGTGACGTAGTATGAGTGTATAGTGACAAAGTATGAGTGTATAGTGACAAAGTACGAGTGTATAGTGACAAAGTATGAGTGTATAGTGACAAAGTATAAGTGTATAGTGACAAAGTATGAGTGTATATTGACAAAGTATGAGTGTATAGTGACGTAGTATGAGTGTATAGTCACTAAGTATTGTGACAATGTATAAGTGTATAGTGACAAAGTATGAGTGTATTGTGACAAAGTATGAGTGTATAGTGACAAAGTATGAGTGTATAGTGACGTAGTATGAGTGTATAGTGACAAAGTATGAGTGTATAGTGACGTAGTATGAGTGTATAGTGACGTAGTATGAGTGTATAGTGACAAAGTATGAGTGTATAGTGACAAAGTATGAGTGTATAGTGACAAAATATGAGTGTATAGCGAAAAAGTATGAGTGCATAGTGACAAAATATGAGTGTATAGTGACAAAGTATGAGTGTATAGTCACAAAGTATGAGTGTATAGTGACGTAGTATGAGTGTATAGTCACTAAGTATGAGTGTATTGTGACAAAGTATGACTGTATAGTGACAAAGTATGAGTGTATAGTCACTAAGTATGAGTGTATAGTGACAAAGTATGAGTGTATAGAGACAAGGTATGAGTGTATAGTGACAACATATGAGTGTATATTGACAAAGTATGAGTGTATAGTGACGCAGTACGAGTGTATAGTGACAAAGTATGAGTGTATAGTGACAAAGTATGAGTGTATATTGACAAAGTATGAGTGTATAGTGACGCAGTACGAGTGTATAGTGACAAGGTATGAGTGTATAGTGACAAAGTATGAGTGTATATTGACAAGGTATGAGTGTATAGTGACAAAATATGAGTGTATAGTGACAAAGTATGAGTGTATAGTGACGCAGTACGAGTGTATAGTGACAAAGTATGAGTGTATAGTGACAAAGTATGAGTGTATAGTGACAAGGTATGAGTGTATAGTGACAAAGTATGAGTGTATAGTGACAAAGTATGAGTGTATAGAGACAAGGTATGAGTGTATAGTGACAAAATATGAGTGTATATTGACAAAGTATGAGTGTATAGTGACGCAGTACGAGTGTATAGTGACAAAGTATGAGTGTATAGTGACAAAGTATGAGTGTATAGTGACAAGGTTTGAGTGTATAGTGACAAAGTATGAGAGTATAGTGACAAAGTATGAGTGTATAGTGACAAAGAATGAGTGTATAGTGACAAAATATGAGTGTATAGTGACGTAGTATGAGTGTATAGTCACTAAGAATGAATGTATAGTGACAAAGTATGAGTGTATAGTGACAAAGTATGAGTGTATAGTGACGTAGTATGAGTGTATAGTGACAGAGTATGAGTATATAGTGACGTAGTATGAGTGTATAGTGACAAAGTATGAGTGTATAGTGACAAAGTATGAGTGTATAGTCACTAAGTATGAGTGTATAGTGACAAAGTATGAGTGTATATTGACAAAGTATGAGTGTATAGTGACAAAGTATGAGTGTATAGTGACGTAGTATGAGTGTATAGTGACAAAATATGAGTGTATAGTGACAAGGTACGAGTGTATAGTGACAAAGTATGAGTGTATAGTGACGTAGTATGAGTGTATAGTCACTAAGTATGAGTGTATAGTGACGTAGTATGAGTGTATAGTGACAAAATATGAGTGTATAGTGACAAAAAATGAGTGTATGGTGACAAAGTATGAGTGTATAGTGACAAAGAATGAGTGTATAGTGACAAAATATGAGTGTATAGTGACGTAGTATGAGTGTATAGTCACTAAGTATGAGTGTATAGTGACAAGGTATGAGTGTATTGTGACAAAGTATGAGTGTATAGTGACGTAGTATGAGTGTATAGTGACAAAGTATGAGTGTATAGTGACAAAGTATGAGTGTATAGTGACAAAGTATGAGTGTATAGTGACGTAGTATGAGTGTATTGTGACAAAGTTTGAGTGTATAGTGACAAAGTATGAGTGTATTGTGACAAAGTATGAGTGTATAGTGACGTAGTATGAGTGTATAGTGACGTAGTACGAGTGTATAGTGACAAAGTATAAGTGTATAGTGACGTAGTATGAGTGTATAGTGACAAAGTATGAGTGTATAGTGACAAAGTATGAGTGTATAGTGACAAAGTATGAGTGTATTGTGAATAAGTGTGAGTGTATAGTGACGTAGTATGAGTGTATAGTGACGTAGTACGAGTGTATAGTGACAAAGTATGTGTGTATAGTGACAAAGTATGAGTGTATAGTGACGTAGTATGAGTGTATTGTGACAAAGTATGAGTGTATAGTGACAAAGTATGAGTGTATAGTGACAAAGTATGAGTGTATAGTGACGTAGTATGAGTGTATAGTGACGTAGTATGAGTGTATAGTGACAAAGTATGAGTGTATTGTGACAAAGTATGAGTGTATAGTGACGTAGTATGAGTGTATAGTGACAAAGTATGAGTGTATAGTGACAAAGTATGAGTGTATAGTGACAAAGTATGAGTGTATAGTGACGTAGTATGAGTGTATAGTGACAAAGTATGAGTGTATTGTGACAAAGTATGAGTGTATTGTGACAAAGTATGAGTGTATAGTGACGTAGTATGAGTGTATAGTGACAAAGTATGAGTGTATAGTGACGTAGTATGAGTGTATAGTGACGTAGTGTGAGTGTATAGTGACAAAGTATGAGTGTATAGTGACAAAGTATGAGTGTATAGTGACAAGGTATGAGTGTATAGTGACAAAGAATGAGTGTATAGTGACAAAATATGAGTATATAGTGACAAAGTATGAGTGTATAGTGACAAAGTATGAGTGTATAGTGACCGTAGTATGAGTGTATAGTGACGTAGTATGAGTGTATAGTGACAAAGTATGAGTGTATAGTCACTAAGTATGAGTGTATAGTGACAAAGTATGAGTGTATATTGACAAAGTAGGAGTGTATAGTGACAAAATATGAGTGTATAGTGACAAAGTATGAGTGTATATTGACAAAGTATGAGTGTATAGTGACGTAGTATGAGTATGAGTCACTAAGTATTGTGACAATGTATAAGTGTATAGTGACAAAGTATGAGTGTATTGTGACAAAGTATGAGTGTATATTGACAAAGTATGAGTGTATAGTGACAAAGTATGAGTGTATAGTGACGTAGTATGAGTGTATAGTGACGTAATATGATTGTATAGTGACGTAGTATGAGTGTATAGTGACAAAATATGAGTGTATAGTGACAAAGTATGAGTGTATAGTGACGTAGTATGAGTGTATAGTGAGGTAGTATGAGTGTATAGTGACAAAGTATGAGTGTATAGTGACAAAGTATGAGTGTATAGTGACAAAATATGAGTGTATAGTGACAAAGTATGAGTGTATAGTGACAAAGTATGAGTGTATAGTGACGTAGTATGAGTGTATAGTGACGTAGTATGATTGTATAGTGACGTAGTATGAGTGTATAGTGACAAAATATGAGTGTATAGTGACAAAGTATGAGTGTATAGTGACGTAGTATGAGTGTATAGTGAGGTAGTATGAGTGTATAGTGACAAAGTATGAGTGTATAGTGACAAAGTATGAGTGTATAGTGACAAAATATGAGTGTATAGTGACAAAGTATGAGTGTATAATGACAAAATATGAGTGTATAGTGACAAGGTATGAGTGTATAGTCACAAAGTATGAGTGTATAGTGACGTAGTGTGAGTGTATAGTCACTAAGTATGAGTGTATTGTGACAAAGTATGAGTCTATAGTGACAAAGTATGAGTGTATAGTCACTAAGTGTGAGTGTATAGTGACAAATGAGTGTATAGTGACAAAGAATGAGTGTATAGTGTCAAAGTATGAGTGTATAGTGACAAAATATGAGTGTATAGTCATTAAATATTGTGACAAAGTATAAGTGTATAATGACAAAGTACGAGTGTATATTGACAAAGTATGAATGTATAGTGACAAAGTATGAGTGTATAGTGACGTAGTATGAGTGTATATTGACAAAGTATGAGTGTATAGTGACAAAGTATGAGTGTATAGTGACAAAATATGAGTGTATAGTGACAAAGTATGAGTGTATAGTCACTAAGTATGAGTGTATAGTGACAAAGTATGAGTGTATAGTGACAAAGTATGAGTGTATAGTCACTAAGTATGAGTGTATAGTGACGTAGTATGAGTGTAAAGTGACAAAGAATGAGTGTATAGTGACAAAGTATGAGTGTATAGTGACAAAATATGAGTGTATAGTGACAAAGTATGAGTGTATAGTCACTAAGTATGAGTGTATAGTGACGTAGTATGAGTGTATAGTGACAAAGAATGAGTGTATAGTGACAAAGTATGAGTGTATAGTGACAAAATATGAGTGTATTGTGACAAAGTATGAGTGTATAGTCACTAAGTATGAGTGTATTGTGACAAAGTATGAGTGTATAGTGACAAAATATGAGTGTATAGTGACAAAGTATGAGTGTATAGTCACTAAGTATGAGTGTATAGTGACGTAGTATGAGTGTATAGTGACAAAGAATGAGTGTATAGTGACAAAGATTGAGTGCATAGTGACAAAATATGAGTGTATTGTGACAAAGTATGAGTGTATAGTCACTAAGTATGAGTGTATAGTAACAAAGTATGAGTGTATATTCACTAAGTATGAGTGTATAGTGTCGTAGTATGAGTGTATAGTGACAAAGAATGAGTGTATAGTGACAAAGTATGAGTGTATAGTGACAAAATATGAGTGTATTGTGACAAAGTATGAGTGTATAGTCACTAAGTATGAGTGTATAGTGACAAAGTATGAGTGTATAGTGACAAAATATGAGTGTATAGTGACAAAGTATGAGTGTTTGGTCACTAAGTATGAGTGTATAGTGACGTAGTATGAGTGTATAGTGACAAAGAATGAGTGTATAGTGACAAAGATTGAGTGTATAGTGACAAAATATGAGTGTATTGTGACAAAGTATGAGTGTATAGTGACAAAGTATGAGTGTATAGTGACAATGTATGAGTGTATAGTGACAAAGTATGAGTGTATAGTCACTAAGTATGAGTGTATAGTGACGTAGTATGAGTGTATAGTGACAAATTATGAGTGTATAGTGACAAAGTATGAGTGTATAGTGACAAAGTATGAGTGTATAGTGACAAAGTATAAGTGTATAGTGACAAGGTATGAGTGTATAGTGACAAAGTATGAGTGTAAAGTGACAAAGAATGAGTGTATAGTGACAAAGAATGAGTGTATAGTGACAAAATATGAGTGTATAGTGACAAAGTATGAGTGTATAGTCACTAAGTATGAGTGTATCGTGACGTAGTATGAGTGTATAGTGACAAAGAATGAGTGTATAGTGACAAAGTATGAGTGTATAGTGACAAAATATGAGTGTATTGTGACAAAGTATGAGTGTATAGTGACAAAGTATGAGTGTATAGTGACAAAGTATAAGTGTATAGTGACAAGGTATGAGTGTATAGTGACAAAGAATGAGTGTATAGTGACAAAGAATGAGTGTATAGTGACAAAGTATGAGTGTATAGTGACAAAATATGAGTGTATAGTGACAAAGTATGAGTGTATAGTCACTAAGTATGAGTGTATAGTGACGTAGTATGAGTGTATTGTGACAAAGAATGAGTGTATAGTGACAAAGTATGAGTGTTAGTGACAAAGTATGAGTGTATAGTGACAAGGTATGAGTGTATAGTGACAAAGTATGAGTGTATAGTGACGTAGTATGAGTGTATAGTGACAAAGTATGAGTGTATAGTGACGTAGTATGAGTGTATAGTGACAAAATATGAGTGTATAGTGACAGAGTATGAATGTATATTGACAAAGTATGAGTGTATAGTGACAAAGTATGAGTGTATAGTGACGTAGTATGAGTGTATAGTGATAAAGTATGAGTGTATAGTGACGTAGTATGAGTGTATAGTGACAAAGTATGAGTGTATATTGACAAAGTATGAGTGTATAGTGACAAAGTATGAGTGTATATTGACAAAGTATGAGTGTATAGTGACAAAGTATGAGTGTATAGTGACAAAATATGAGTGTATAGTGACAAAGTATGAGTGTATAATCACTAAGTATGAGTGTATAGTGACAAAGTATGAGTATATAGTGACAAAGTATGAGTGTATAGTGACAAAGTATGAGTGTATAGTCACTAAGTATGAGTGTATAGTGACGAAGGATGAGTGTATAGTGACAAAGAATGAGTGTATAGTGACAAAGTATGAGTGTATACTCACTAAGTATGAGTGTATAGTGACGTAGTATGAGTGTATAGTGACAAAGAATGAGTGTATATTGACAATGTATGAGTGTATAGTGACAAAATATGAGTGTATTGTGACAAAGTATGAGTGTATAGTCACTAAATATGAGTGTATAGTGACAAAGTATGAGTGTATAGTGACGTAGTATGAGTGTATAGTGACAAAATATGAGTGTATAGTGACAAAGTATGAGTGTATAGTGACAAAATATGAGTGTATAGATACAAAGTATGAGTGTATAGTCACTAAGTATGAGTGTATAGTGACGTAGTATGAGTGTATAGTGACAAAATATGAGTGTATAGTGACAAAGAATGAGTATATAGTGACAAAGTATGAGTGTATAGTGACAAAGTATGAGTGTATAGTGACGTAGTATGAGTGTATAGTGACAAAGTATGAGTGTATAGTGACGTAGTATGAGTGTGTAGTTACAAAGTATGAGTGTATAGTGACAAAGTATGAGTGTATAGTGACGTAGTATGAGTGTATAGTGACAAAATATGAGTGTATAGTGACAAAGTATGAGCGTATAGTGACAAAGTATGAGTATATAGTGACAAAATATGAGTGTATAGTGACAAGGTATGAGTGTATAGTGACAAAATATGAGTGTATAGTGACAAAGTATGAGTGTATAGTGACAAAGTATGAGTGTATAGTGACAAAGTATGAGTGTATAGTGACGTAGTATGAGTGTATAGTGACAAAGTATGAGTGTATAGTGACAAGGTATGAGTGTATAGTGACAAAGTATGAGTGTATAGTGACAAAGTATGAGTGTATAGTGACGTAGTATGAGTGTATAGTGACGTAGTATGAGTGTATAGTGACAAGGTATGAGTGTATAGTGACAAAGTATGAGTGTATAGTGACAAAGTATGAGTGTATAGTGACAAAGTATGAGTGTATAGTGACAAAGTATGAGTGTATAGTCACTAAGTATTGTGACAAAGTATGAGTGTATTGTGATAGAAATTCCGTATATATATACTAACTATGAGTGTAAAGTGACTAAATATGAGTGTATTGTGACAAAGGATGAGTTTATGATTGCAAAATAAAAATCGCAATATTGTAAAAGTCGTAATAAATAAATATTTCATATTATTATCCTTTAGAATTATACAGTCAATCTTATTGGTTTAGAGCAGGTTACGTGCAGGGAGAACACTCATGATGTCTCCCTCTCGCGCAGGGTGACAACTGTGATCCCCCTTCAGATGACAATGAAAGAGCGTAGGCGAGCATGCAGGGTTACACCTGTGTTGTCGCCCTTTGAATAAAACTACAATGGTTTAAGCGAGATAACTCCTATATTCATTAGTACAATGGCTAAATATACGGGATCGGTGAACAATAAATTCTAACGATGAAGTCGAAGTTGTCTGTTGACATACATGTATTTTGAAAGTATGGAATCGGAGCAGAGTAGAAGAAAACAAGAGGTTTGATAACTATTTTCTACTCTATCTAATTGATAATTGTATATTCTTCAGGATAATAAAACTATTATGGACTGTTTAGTCCATAATTGTATATTGACCCATGTTATTGTAAAGGAATATACATGTACTTAAGAATGACAACATTATGTTAAAGACATTGATTTTCTCTAATAATTCATTTTATCATTAGCTTTTACGGATTATTTTGGTTTGAAAAAAAATAAAACTAATATGAAATCAATTTCCCTTATACTCACCACAGACTGTTATTTGTGATCGGGGACTCGCAAATTGAAAGGGTGACATGGTGTACCATTTCTGACTTCACATCTACGTAAACCCTTCCTAGGGAAATGTCAAATAATTCAAATTTTAAATTAACTAGAATATATGTCGAATATTTGTATCTTTTATGGTAATGAAATGTTAATGCTTGTTATTTTGTCAAATGGGTTAACACTTTAGTTTACCACAGAAGGAAAATTAACAAACATAAATATTTATTTAGTAAAACAAACATTAAATGAGTTTTGCTTGCTCTAATGGACAACTGATTGTAGTTTGTGCAGCAATTTAGGTTAAACAACTATATGTACATGTATTTTGGTATCTTGCTTAAGATTCTTGTCTAATGTTGAACTGAATAAAATAATTAAATTATGTTTGCCTCTATGTCTTTTATATTTTGATGTAAGAAATCTAAAAGATCATACGGTTATTTCCGTATCTGAATTATACAACATAAACAATATTTGATAAAATTTTATTGATATCTTACAGTGCTGCTATCCCACAAGTTGACATGGGATGGGATCGAATAGGATTCAGGATTGAGGATTCACGATAGAAACATATAGAAGTTAATCCAATCCTATCCTATCCTATCCTATCCTATCCTGTATCCAACAGCCAATCAGATTCGAGCAAAGGTTCATTCATATTTCAGAATAAATAACAAAATCGAAATACGATATAAAATGTTTACAAAAGAAATATTTATAAAATTTCAATAGGAAATAAAACATTTTTTCTCTAAAAACAGATTTACATTATAAACTTCGAGTAACATGGCGTACGATCTAACCGTGTACGATCACCGGAAGACTTTGGGAATGTAAACCAAACAAGTATTAGCTTTCCTAAAAAGCTTGTCTGACGTGGTTTGCTTAAATTCATAAAGCGGAAAGAAATAATAAATTATGTTATATAATTTCTTTCGTTCGATAATAAATCGATCTTCAAGAGACCATGCGTATTCAATATTGTATGTACAATAATGTACAAAGAATTTTAAATTGAAGCTTCTGGCTCCAGGATCATGAAACAAACTAAGACTTAAGTCAAATTTTTAATCGCCGATAAAATATTTATTAATTATGGAATTTATTTCTTCATTTGACATAACAACATCTCTGTGAAACAATGTTAAAAATATCCCTAACACTAACCCTTCTGGTCTGTTTGACTTTTACAACATTTTATTATAAAACTAGAGGTACTGTGAGCGATTTGGTCACTAAATAATACCCCTGCCTCCCATATGAATATAATGGCAGTATTGATGTGCTGCTCTGGAAAATCAAAAATATATGTCAGATCAAAAAGTAAAATAGGAAGGCACAATGGCAACTAATATGTAATAAAGATTCTGTGAACATGGTGAAAGTTTCATTAAATTTCTTTCAGTGGTATGAGGGGAGTTGCGGATAAGAGATGGGTACCCCAAAGCGTAACAGACGGACGGACGGACGGACGGACGGACGGAAATACCGATTACTATATACCCTCCCACTTTTCAAGCGGGGGGGGGGTATAATGAAGGTTGTAAATGATGAAATCAATGGGAAGATATTTGATCACTTAATGGGCGCGTATAACCCTAACCCTGGCGATAACAATCTTGGCAGAGCGTTACACATGCTGACCATTCCCCTGCTGTTCTTGAAATCTTTAATTGCTTCTCAAACCATTTGATGTACAGTGATTCTCTTCTTAACACTGTTACATAATTGATTGGTGGAAGTCTGAACTAAAGCATCTGGGAAAAGAAACAAGAAGATGCAAACTTATTTATAAGGTAATATGGTTCAAAATATAATCGTTGGAAATGAGTGAAGTATAACACTTCAGCAGCATACAAAACTATTTACACAATAAAGAATTAAAAGCGAACTTGAATAAGACATTTTTTTCTGTTTTCACTGCATTTTTCTCAGCACCGTATTATAAGTTTTTACAATACTTAGAGCAAGGCAACTAAGGAAAATATTTAACCATGTGCCTGATGTTTAGGTATTAGTAATTCAATGTCAAGATACAATTTTTATGAAAATAAGCAATCAATTATTTAACCATAACATGTAACATGACTTAATCTTTGATACACAACACAAAACAGTGAGATTTATATACTAGTAATAAGGTATTTTTATAGAGAACTGAAGCGGACATGTTCAAAGATGAAAGCACGGATTATACTAAAGACAAGATAAACAAAAGCTCATTTTCCTCCTGTGACAAACTACATGCGTCTTTTGAGATATGCATGTATCGAAATTTCCACCATCGAACTATCTAAACAATTTCATGGAACGACTGCATAAATAAGCAACGAAGAGTCTAGGCATCGAAAGACCGTACTTCTTCAGCTTGTTTGGACGATTTAACCGATTCTTACTTGTGTAAAAGTGTAATAACATGTTTTTCTGTTAAATATGCTCTGTTTATTTGGATAATTCCACAGGAACTGTCAACATTGGACTTGAATAGAAGATTTGAGAGGTCATGTAAGTACATGTATACTACACACTGTACACTGAACATGTTTGCATTTTTATACATATTTATCTCTTTAAACAATTTTCTAATGTCTTAAACTATAAACATTTTATTCTATTTAATATAAACACAAATTGGATGCGGAAAAAAGAAGTAGTGTAGACAGAAGGGAGATAAATATTTTCAAATACTCTGTCATATGATTCAATCAGCTATCATTGAGCTCTAAGACTAAAACAATCATACATGTATGTATTATGCCTTAATCAGGTTGTTACTCTTATCATTTCCCTAATAAGGTCAGAAAATAGTTTCTTTCATTTCGGTGTAATTTATAATAAATGAATGTAGAATCATCATGACCATTTCTAATGCTACCGCCTTAAATGTTTAATAAGCTCACTCAGCAGTGCACTTACCTATTGTACATGTATGTATGATGTATTGTGAGTTATGAAACATAAGTTAATCTTTTAATATTCATCATTACAGAGAATGGATTTGCCCGGACTCACGCGTCATCACAGTATAAAGGATTTTAATCTAAAAAGTATGCATGATTTTATTTTTATCATGTATTTTTACATGGTCATTAAAATACATATACATTATTATCTAAGTTGAGGTGAAAGGTCTGCAGTTTCTCGAAACAAGTGATTTTCCTCTTTCAAAAATCTTGAGAATAAAACTGAGAGAAAGTTGATTTTTTCTGGTCATCATGTTGTTGTTTTATAGATATTTTCTTCTTCTTTTTCATATTCAAATTTCAAGACAAAGAAAAAAACCCAAGAAAAAACATTAAATAGATAAATACAGGCAGAATATAGAGAAAAGTCACTAAAACAAATGTATTCATACTTGTTGGCAAGTTGACGAGAAAAAATGAATTATAATGTACAAGTAAATTATGTTAAATAAGATATTTTTTAATCTTATATGACGGAGGTTGCAGTATAAGATCTTATTTTTCATGATTTCTAAATGCATAACTTTTGGGAGAGAAAAAGGTGAAGTTAAAGCCAATTGTACAAGCAAATTTTTTTTTATTTTAAATGTGTATAAAATGTATATGACAAAATTTACAATCTACATGCCTATATTTTTTTCTCAGGAAACCCTGCACATTTGCAGCTGTAAGACTGCAGCTCATGCCATAGGCTGTTAGAGTAAATGATAAAAGATGTTCAAACCAGTGTCAAAGAGTCCCAAGTCTGAAATCATGGTGCTTTTCTTAAAGAGATCAGTGTTTGTTTTCTGGTCATTGTTGACATTTGTGGAACTGTTCGGTTTATGACCATCTCTCTGACAATAACTCTGACATTTGAATATCAATTTGAGCGACGGATAAGGAAGCCAATTCATATGCATGTAAAACATTATACAACTGTAATAAAACATTGATAAACTTAAAAAAGTTCATGTACATGTATCTGTGATCTTTGCATTGAAATTCATAAATGATGTACGTGGATACTTTTAATGACTTTGTCTCATGGTAATGAAATATTCAATTGTTAAACATTGTTGAGGAATCACCTCGAATAAAAATATTGTGAACTTGATAAAGTATTTTTCCTCCTTATACACTGAAATTTTAAGATCAAATATCAAGGTCAAATACATGGTTTACTCAAGAATGTGCTATAAATGCTGTACATGCTGTGAATTCTTATGCATGTTTTAAAAGATTTAATAAGGAACATGTGTGGAGCATTTTAATATTTCTCAATCAGACACTGATTAACATTCAAGATCAAATGCCAAGGTCAAATACAAACCTGGCTTACTCATGAATGAGTTAAAAATACTGTGAATTCTTAAGTTCTTATGCATGTTTTATAAGATCTAAGGAACATGTGTGACCTCACTACAGTATTTATTCCTGTCAATCTGTCAGACGATAACGATTCGATATCCCTATTAAACATAAATTATTAAATTTTCACACATAAAACAAAATTGGAATTTGAAATACATTTGTATGGCACTGAGCTGAACAAAAATCTTGAGAATAAACATGAAGTTAAATGAAAAGAATTAACATTTCGATTATATTTAATTTTATTTAGCAACTATATATTTTGCATGTTTGAAAAATATCACAACAGATGATGAACTGAAGCTTTAAATAAGTATAACTTATGAATTTAAATTAAAAAAAATCATTACAATTTCACTTTTAAAATGTTTAATATGTGAAAATCAAGATATTCTAGATCTACATATTGACTTGTCTGTTTGGTTTATGGTCTAGTCTTATCTTCTTTTTTAGAATTGCATACAGAAAAACCTGTTATACAGGCACAGTTAGACTATACATGTTCATGCATGATATGTTCATAGTGCTAAGTTTAGGAAAAAATAAAATTTTACATGAAACATATTCTTTAACATTATTACCGTATAGGCCTATGATTTTTAAAAATAATTAATTATAACACACCGGACGCAAGTCGCGATCCCGATTTTTGTCTCCCGATCATTGTTAGTAGGGAAATTAAAACACCGATTATATTTTTTCTTTAACTCTTCTGGAAGCCCAATTTCTTTACATATGTTCGCAAAATCAGTATGTGCCCACATTTAATAACGATCTATTTGTTTACATTAATTTTTAACATGGTAATGATAATCGTAAATTTAATTTGTGCGGTGAGTCGGGAATTATGGAATGCCCTTCTCGATTATTTTTCTCCATTAAAATATATAACTTTTAAATGAATACCATAATTGTATCTGATTTTTTTCTGCTGGTTATTCTTTTTTTTTTTCGTTTTGTCAAGTTAATTCCTAAATATTAAAAAAACTGAGAGTTGCAGGATAGGATAGGAAAGGATTAGACTGAAATCACAGGATAGGATTGTGGATGCAGGATACACGATAGGATAGGATAGAATTGTCAACTTATAGGAGAGCAGCACTGTACAGGACATATGTTTTGGTGTAATGGTGGTGCATGGAAAAGAAAATCATCCTCCTACATCTCTGCTTTACAGTGTTTTTTATATAAAAAATTTTGTTATAATTTTTATACAATCAACGACAACAGAAATCTCAAATGCTAGAGGATCTTGCGGATCTGGGGACCGGTAAAGTAAAGTTTATTTTTGGGTCTTAAAATACGTTCCTAAATATTAAGAGCCATTCTCTGTAATGATTAGAAATTTCATATAGGAGCTGTGGCACTCATAGTCTCAGAATTTCTTCAAACTCTAGATGATAAAAGTCTAGGTTTAGAGCTCCATAGTTAACATTTTCGGCAAAGCAAACAATTGGCAATGACTGTTTCCAAAAGTTGAAGGTCAGATGTCTCAAATGCATGATAAACGTGTTTGGTAAATCAACTATTACATACGTTACTATGGTTACAAAGTATTCAAAAGTAAAAAAAATATTCATTGATTGTTATTAAGTCATACAAGTAAATATAGAAAGCAATTCTAGGATAAAATTCTTGGATAAAATGTGACCAAATAATAGAAAAAAGAGCCTTGAAACATATACCAAGAACAAAATATGATGTTTCATTTTGGTTGGCAATGGTTGCCAAGGTTTTTATACCACAGAGAGCCTTCAAAGTAACACTCTGTATGTTTAAATCTGATCCTTTTAAAAAAAAACACATTTCCTCATAACTATTGATCAATTTTATAACATGTTGGTGTGCTCCAAGTTTTCCCATTTGAAAACATTCAAATTAGACTCTTTAAATAGGCGTTCCTATGGAAATAAGCAGAAAAGATATGCTTAAAAAACTTAAAAAAAAAAAATTCTGTACTTGGATACGTACCCTTAAATGTAGAATCCCAAAACTTTAATGATTGATATTACACTTCCCTTACTTATGCAGCAATATACCTACATCACTTGCATACGGAGTATTTATATCTCAGTTGATTCGATACGCAAGAGCATGCTTTACGTATGAACAATTTCTTAAACGAGGTAAATTATTGACAAGCAAGTTGATAAAACAAGAATATCAACAGTCTCGTTTAAAGTCATCATTTCGTAAATTCTAATGTCGATATAATTGAACTTGTCAGCAAATACAATTTATCATTGAATGAAATGCTGACCGACGTTTTTCATACCAATTGTTAGTCCATTATTTATACACTGAATTGACCACGGATTTTTTCCGTTATTTCCTGATTATGACAACGAGCACACGGCGGGTGTGACCGGTTGGCAGGGGATGCTCACTCCTGCATGGCACCTGATCCAACCTCTGATGTTTCGTAGGTCCGTGTTTGCTCTGCTCTTATTTTGTATATTTGTTTAATGGACGTTGAGATTGAATACTGTTCGTTATTTCCATATCCTTCTTCATTCATTAACAGCTAACGTGACTTTTAATTTTGACTATCATCCGATCTCTAAAGGGATGCAAGAAATTGGCACACAGGGTTTAATACAGATATAAAGTTCACAAAATCGAACTTTTTCCCCTCTTGGTAACCATAGCAACAGTGTTGTTTTATTCATCAAATTTTATCGATATATGATATTCAATTTCAGTTCTAACAGATAAGTACTATTCAAGCTGATCGAGTCCTTTAATTTGTTTCTTGATTAAATGGCAATTTAATTCTTAATAGAGCGACAAATTCTTTACTTTTAAGCACTGGTACTTTGTTTCCATGGTAACACTTTAAAGTAGCAATTATTCCCGATTTTTCTTATGGTTTTGGTGTTGCAAGGTCCTAAGTAGAAATGGGTATTGCGAGTGAAAACCATATTGCGATATATTGCAATATTTTACGTTGAATATTGCAATATATTGCGAAATATTGTAGATTAATTATCATTAATAAATTTGTACAGAAAATTTAAAATGCTGTCAAGTTCAAATACTATTTAAATTTATCTATAAATTTTAAAGGAGGCGGGGGATAAGACATTAATCGCACACATAATTATAATAACTTTCAATCAAAAACCAGGTAAAAAATTAAAACAAAATGTACTCATTTGATGTATTTTCAAATTGAAAAAAAAGTTTATGCATAGTTTATTCTTTATAGTTTTTTTAGGGGGGGGGGGTGTTTTATTGAAATAGCATAAAAAGTAATTTAATTATTATTAAAACAATACATGCTATAAAGAAATTTTATGTGGTCACAGAATAAAATTAAAGCCAGAAAGAAATTGTGACCTATTTTCGGGCGTTTAGTGTTTTAGTCTGACCCGACCTAATTTCACATTATGATACAATCAGGAACTTCATTGGCCTATTTCTTTTGTTTTAATATACATGCTCCTGTTATAGCATGGAGGTGTTCAAAATGGCAGGAAACTTGTTAAAAATAATAAAAAGCAACACTGTATCAAATGAAAACATGGATGGCCATTTATGTTTAATATGTATCTTGTACTTAACATTCATCGTCGATCGTGTAGATTCAATGAGATTTTGAGAACCGCATTACACATGGTATACAACCTGTAGAAATGTTTTATATATTTTCTTTGTTAATAATTTTATTTAAAATTCTTTTTATTTAATTATTAGTTTTATTTTAAAGTAATATATTTAAATTTGCGACAGTGAATGAAAAGCTCCCTTTCTCTCTCTCTTCTCTCTATCTCCCTCTGAAAGCCGACGAAGTAATTTTATTACTAGATTGAAGAGTCATGGGGAAGTTACAAGTATTATTTCAGCAGTTTCTACAATAAAGGAGGTTTTTATATATTTGTATAAATATCGTGAAATACCGGTATCTGATTTTCATATCGCGATATATTATCGTGGAGGATAATACCGCAATATACCGATATAACGGTAATATTGCACAGCCCTAGTCCTTAGGATGCAGATTTGGCAGTCTTGAATTTTCATGTTTTTCCTCAAGACAGTAGCATTAACCCAATCTTAGTTACTCGTTTTGCTTGGTTACACTGTGTTACCATGGCAACCATTTAAGTTATTTATAGAATAATATTGCTTATACTTATACATGTATACTTTAGGTCTAATATTTTCCTTGCTTTTCTTCAGTCGTTGATTGAGTTTGAGCATGTAACACCTACCATTAGTAAATTAGGAGTGTTTTTCAGCATATTTCAGCATTTTAAATGTATTCCAAATGTACCCTTGGTTACCACTTACTTAAAAATATATTCTAAACAGTTTCTTTACAGTATAATTGACATCAAGGTTTCATGTTTTTATGAGAATGGTTGTTTGCTTTTTCTAGTTTTTATGAAGCCACAGTCAAGATTAAAAGTGTCTGAAAATTTCGATTTTTAAAACTTTTCCGGCTGTTGCCATAGCAATCGAGACACATAACAACGAATTTTTTTTTTACATTTGGTTCTGGTGTCAAGTACTAAGCATGGGTGAAGTTTCATCAAAATCGGTGACCATGTTTAAGTGGTTACAGAGAATGGTTATTAATTTTTATTCGTTTCTAGACTGAATATTGATCATAACCATAAGAACATCAATGGCTAGAATGCTATTATTTGGGATATTGTACTGAATCGGATTGGACAATATACCCAAGCAATAATAATAATAATAATAATCTTTATTCAGGCATAGGCATTGAGCAATGTACAAGAACATGTAGGTGTGAGTATTAACATAGTATAAACATTTATAAATAAATAAATATACATAATTGAAGAGAAAAGTTATGAATCAAAATGACTTATAAATCTTTTTTATATAATTCAAATAATTTTATTATATTAAATATGCCTAAACTCAAGGATAGCATGAAAGCCATTATGGCTCATTTCCAATGGGGTCCTTTTACATTTATCAAAATAAATGGCATATGACATATATAATAAACTTAATATAAACAATAAATAGTATACAAACTAAAAAAGAGATCATAATCAAATCCCGCTTTTGAGTATTTTGATTTATTCCTCATGGTTATGGATAATGCAAATCTAATGTTTTTTATACCGCCACGTTTTTCAGAAGCAAATGTAGCTAAAAAAATGTCTATTTTCTTTTAACTTCAATATCCTTTCAAAGGAATTTACTCGGTACATCACAGTAATATTCATAATGACAAAATTACCCAGTCGTATATTCAACACTATTTGAAGTTAAAGACTACATCCTACATTTCCTACAAATATAAATAGGTCATTGCTTCCAAACAATTACAGAAAAACTCTAAGGAGCATGGATAATAAATACCTGTACATAATCCCCCTTCGTGCTCATGTTCATTTACTTTATAGCTGGTCCTGCAGAGGACACTGGTTTTTTAAGAAGGATGTGGAGATACCGAACAGTATTCAATCTCAAAAACTATAAAACAATACAAAATAGGAGCAGAGCAAACACGGACCCCCGAAACATCAGAGGTGGGATCAGGTGCCATGGAGGAGTGAGCATCCCCTGCTGACCGATCACATCCGCCGTGTGATCCTGGTCATGATCAGGAAATAACGGAAAAATCCGTCGTCAATTCAGTGTATAGATAATGGACTAACAATTGGTATGAAAAACGTCAGTCAGCATTTTACTCAATGATAAACTGTATTTGCTGACAAGTTCAATTATATCGACATTAGAACTTACGAAATGATGACTTTAAACGAGACTGCTGATATTCTTGTTTAATCACCTTGCTTGTCAATAATATACCTCGTTTTCGAAATTGTTCATACGTAGAGCATGCTCTTGCATATCAAATCAACATGTATGAAACAAAAGTGTCAGACTAAGTGGTTTCTGAATATGGAGTGATCTGGGAAAACATACAAGATAAATCCAATTTTAGAAGTTTCGAACAAAGTTTTCACGAAACAAAGCTTTAAACAATTGTCAAAAAATGGATCAAATTTTGTAAGTATGAACACTTTTGATGCTAAGCTGATTGGTCAGTTATGAGTATACGTGATCAATATGCATGTACATGTACTTACATGAAATTTTTTCATTCATATTCGTTTCATATAACATGCTTTTCAAAGTACAAAGCTTTCTCCCAGTCATCAAAATTAAGTTTTTATTAAAAATACAAACCAGATAGAATCGTTTTTGAAAACTTTATTTAAATCACCTTTACACTGAATATTAACAATCATAATTTTTCTGGTTCGAAGTTATTCTATAAGAAAGAAAAAAAGTCGCTGCTCTCTTATCAAATGTCAATTTCTTTTTTAAAAAAACTTCGTCATAAGATATAATCAAATGACAGGAAATAATGTCATGGTAAAATAACATTTCTCTGAATATATTTTACATGTAATTTAAATGTTTTAGCCGAATTTTCTAAATGGTCAAATTCAATATTTAAAAAAAAAAAAACAGTAATCATTTAAAATACAAATACAGTGTTGTGTTATGTTATGCTTTTGAAATTAAATAAGTTATATTTCCAGTGAATTCTAACATATTTTCCATTGAAGAAAGAGGTGCTTCATATAATTTAAAAATTAAGTCTTGACATAGGTAAACTAATGTACATATTTTAAGAGAGATTTTTTTTTCAAACAAACAACACCTTAATTGTCATTTACATGTAGAAATACAGGGACATTGACAATAGGCATTAAGAAGCGTTTTTGCACAAATTGTTTTATCACGATTATCTAAATAAAGCAAATGTCTCATTCATCGTTCAATTTAATTCTCAAGGAAAACTATATTGATTATTGACATCTCCAAAGAATGATGTTAATATATTTGTTTAAGCGTCGTCTCAAAATGTGATTAAAGAAAAACTCGTTATATCCCAGGAGGCACGCAACGTTGTTTCAACGTTGAAAGGAGGTGGAATATAGGTTGCAACGTTGATCAACTATATTTCAACGTTGTTTCATATATTCTCAACGTTTGATGTTCGTTGATATTTCAACGTAGAAACAATGTTGAATGCTCGTCGATATTAAACGTTGAAACAACGTTGAAGATTCAACATGTTTTCAACGTTGAGTATTTTCTGATTATGTAGAGTTAAAACAAGGTTTAAAAAATGCAAAGTTGACTGTCTCTTGATTTCAACGTTGAAACAACGTGGAAGATGCAACATATTTTCAACTTTAGGAAAGTTAGGATAATTTAACGTTGAAACAACGGGTAACGAGTATTGAGCACTTTATTTTTTAAGTTCAAAATATTAAGGTGTCTTAAACTTCTAATCCATGCGATTTTTCGCAATATACACACAGCTGTTTGCATTGTTAGAAAATATTATATATATAATAATTATACTTAATAAATGAACGCATGCATTATAAATTGATTCACTCAAAAGAGTTGTGCCAATAGCTAGTACCATTATAAGATTTTAAATATGAGTTAATATGAAGCATGGCATCTACATTTAACATTTCATTATAATTATGTTTCAAAAAGGATATTATTTTTAATAAATTGTGAATGCTATTTTTTTTTTTACATATTTATAAAATACGTCAAATATAAGCTTTTAATAAATAATAACATCTTTATACAACATCTCACTGTAATTCCATGTTACTATAGAATTAAAAAAAATAATTATTCCGAATTAATGTTCTTAAAATTAGACTCCTATGAATCCATGCCGTATACTCTTGCGCAGATAATACGTATACAGAGCGAATCTAAGAAGTCTTATTTTATTAGATTGTGCTTTTGTTGTGTGTAATAATTCTATAGTCTTTCTTTTCACAAAATATAAAAAAAAATTCAAATAAATTCATAAGAATTTTCCCACTGGTAATTAACCCCGGTCAAGTTGCATTACTTAAGATCCACTCCCCAAAAACCTTCGAGATATCAGATAAGGAGTGCCTCTCGCTTAGTTGGTCAGTTTCAGTGTCAGGATAACCTTGTTATGCAATTTTCTTGCTGGGCAGAGTATAGCTGTTTGCAGCTTATCTAGGTCAAAATTTGAATTCAACTGATGGACAAGAAGTGCGCTTCTCCTTGTTGTTCATATCTAATGTGTTTTCAAGCTATATACAAAAGAATTAAGGCTGGAATATCAACTTCTGCTCAGTAAGTGTTATTTCCTTTTCATGAATTTAAGAAATTAAGTTTTTTTTAGTATCTGTTCATCATTTAATTCTTGTTTTATAAGTATATTTGAAATCTACGTGAAATGCACATCATTGGTTCTTGTATTATATATGTGTTTTGTTGATATTCATTTGGTTATAAGATATAATCTAATATACTAATATATCATACAAGTTAACTAATTGTAGTTCGTCGTAAGGTTAAATCAACCAGTGGTGCAGGGTTATAGTCAGCCTTGATTGTATCAGAATGCAACATTTTGTAAGTACACTTTGTATATGTATGTCTATAACATTTTTCTTTAGTAATAATTATTTATAAGCATACTCATACGAATTTTAACATGAAGTCAACTATAATTCTTTTAATCATGTTAATTAAATCCAAGTACCGGAATATATTCCTTTGTCTGATTTTTTAAATCATTCATGTATATTTATTTTTATCGTTTGAAATAACGTGTTACGTACATTTTATCGAACAAATGACTTTAACATTTTTATTTCTTTTATCAATAGGCTTTTGCTTTAGAGGGTGGATTCTCCTGTTCATTTCTTTCATTCGTGGGACTTAACTATATGCGTGATTAAAATCAATGGATCTGCCACTTTGTGGAACATAGTGGTGTAAGACAGACGCGTACTTTGAAGGACCTGGATGTGATTACTGTGACCCGCTTTTTATCAGGAATATAAATTTTGTAAAGCAGTGATTTTTGAGATTCAGTGATTGAATCCGAATTTGTGTTTGTCTTAAGAATACATGAAAAATAAATTCTCTCACAATCATAATACTGGATTACAACTTATCTAAATATTACACAACTTGAATAATTTTTTTATTAGAATTTGAAATGTATTTGTTTATGAAGCAAAATGTAATATGAATTCAACGTGATTTCAACTAAATATCAACGTTTGTACAACCAAAAATTTTCAACCAAATTCAACCTAATTTCAACCAATGTTCACTTTTGTTCAATGTTGATATTTGACGTTGAAACAACGTTGAAGCTTCAACGTTGCCTCAACTTTCATTTGCAACCAAAAATCAACCATAAATCAACCAAAAATTCAACCCATTTTCAAGGTTTATTCAACTTTGAAAATTGATACGTTGAAACAACGTTATGTCTCAACGTTGGCTCAACTTTCATATTCAACCAAAATTCAACGTTGATTCAACGTTGAAGTGTAACGTTGATTCAACGTTGAATCAAATTTGAAATGCCTGCTGGGATGTAAGTACGTACACAGATATCGCAGATTAACAGATAAAGCGAAGTAATCTTCACAGATAGGTTGAGGCTAGGTAGATGCTTTTCTTATGAAAATGCATAATTTGTGTAATTTTTACACAATGAAGGTTCAAGCTTATTTTCATATATATACTTAGTACATACAGCATTAGAAAGCAACTGCAGATAATGACGCTATATCATGACGACATTGATCTTTGTCATTAAATGTAATAAACAAATCAACAAAATAACGCCGACGCAAGGGCATATCCTATATATATTCTCATAAAGCTAGGATAAAGCTGTCCGAAAAATGTCAAACTGTTCAGACTGTAGTTACTTCTCTGAACTACCTAGATATGACGTTATAATAGAATATGACGTCAAGTCATACTTGAGCTAACATGACGGGGAAAGTGTCATAATCTGTACATCGAATGTAGATTTATATCGGGGCCTTGTTGTTAAATTCAATTGTTAGGGTTGTTTTTAAGCTCCGTTATGCTGTTATGAAGTTGAACATTTGAAATTTAAATATGCTTTTTCCTTTCGCTTGTCCAATATGCACATAATACAAACGATAGAGAAAAATTATATGTGAAACACTCCCCATACACATCTGTAGACAGAGTTGGACGTCACAAAATTGATTTATTTTAATACCTGATTCAACTATTATATCATGTTGACCGTAATCTCAAACAAGGATAACATTCTGAAATTAAAAGCTAGCTCAAAGTTACATGTATATTTTAAGGTATTTTAATTCTTCGAACAGTCTTATCATACCTGCAAAGATGAATGTTATAAAAATTTATAAAATTCTGGGAGCTTTCTCAATTGATAAAAGTTTAGGTAAATCAAATCGGACAGTAATTGTTTACCCAGTTTCAACTTTCTGAAGAACGAAGTTGAGAATGCCCTTGTGCGGAAATTATGTTGTTCATATTCCTTATAAACTGGTGAAGTACAGGACTATGACCTCATAATATGACTTCAATCATGCACTGGCTTGGGCACGTCAAGGATTGCAAGGTTGTGTAAGAAAACAAGTTTTAATTTTTCCTGTGCAATAAATTCAGCCCTTATGCGTTTTAATTAGTCAATTCATAGAAACCTCCTCTAGACGTTGCCTTGCGAACTGGGCCCCTAGATAAATAAATTTAACGATTTCTTTATATGAAAATGACGAATAACGAATATAGAGTAGTAATTTCATAGGCCCCGGAGTTCTCGATATAACCGAGTTTTACTGTATCTTTATTCTCGGAAAGTCTGCTTGGACGTTGTAAGGCTCTTAATTTACGGTTTTAAACTGCTATTTATCGCAAGGCAGCTGATCATAATGCCTGCATTCAGGACTTTGCTTTCAGCAACACTCAGCTACAGACGAATTTTCTTTGACGTCTTAAGTAAACTAATTATAAGTTTCAAAAAGTTTCAGAGGGGCAGAGTAGTATTTTGGGTAAATGCGAAGTTGACTTAACATCTACCTTTAGTAGTTATGGTCTATACTAAGTGTGTTAATGACATTACTTATAATATTGAAACACATTTTTCCATCGTAGAAAAATTATTCGCTGTGTATTAATGCTTCATTTTTTTTATAATAACATCATGTCAACAAGTTCAATGTGACTTCTTTAAACCTTGTTGTGTTATCCCCCAGAATAAGTAAGTTAAGCTTCAATGCAGTTCATTACTCTATCTACAAATAATAAAGTTTTGATAATGCTAGGAATTCCATATTTCACTGTGAACATTTGCAGGCTAAATGCGGATCGCCTTCGTGAAGGAATTTAACTACAGTGGCTGGAATGTTATTGTTGACAACTTACACGAACGATCACGTTACACGAACGATTCCGCACGATTAACGCACGATTAAACCTGTTACACGAACGATCTTTCACGTTCACGATTCTACACGTTACACGATCTTACACGATTGTTAACGCAAACGCACGATTCTTCACTCAAAATAGTTCAAAATATTTAGGAATTTTATATTTTCAAATCGAAATACGGCTTAATACTTATTTAAGACTTCAAAAAATTATCAATATTATTTCATAGACTTTGAAGAAAAAAAACGGAAAATGATATTTCTGTAACTAAATATATGCAAGACTTAATATTTTAGATTAAAAATAATTATTTCTAAGGTAATTCTCCGATAAAAAAACGGATTTTGTTCATTCTATTAGACGATGTACATGTGTGTGGGTCGTATAATTTGATTGAATTGGATATCATGATATGCAGAAAGGGGGATACGATTGAACAAAAATGGCATTATGGAATGACTTAATTTATAATTACAATTTTTATCCTTATGTTTCCAATGATTCAATGTCTGATAAACTTGCCAATTATTCAACTTACTCTTCTTGTTTTACCACACTGTAACGTGCCAGTTGAAAGCAGTGAGAAACTTACCTAATTTCACATTGTTCGATACATATATTATGTCTATCTTTGCAAAAAAAAAAGGTCAGCATCCCTAACTCCCCTCCCCTGTACCAACGTCTATGAATTAAATCACAGTTGTGAAAACCAAGTCATAAACGTGTTTTTATGCAGTTGAATTTAGCCCCCAGTCCGTTGAAAACTGAGTCGGGTCATGGAATTTAAATTTTATTTACAGAAATTTAAAATTAATTAATTACAAATAGGCTCAAGAGATAAACACAGATAATCAAAACTCCTGCAAATCATGCCGTGTAAATGTATATTTGTCGACTAACTAGTTACACTTAACGCTTATTGTAAGCATTGAGAAATGTTTATTTCTTTGTAATATATATATATATATATATATATATTTATTTATTTTCAATGAATTGATTTCAAGATTATCTTGACCACAATAAGAAGTTAATAATAATTAAAATCAGATTTGTCAAAAAGGCGTTAAAGATCTAAGTACGGTTTATCACAATATTCATCGCGCTTTTTGAAGAGAACTTAATATTGTACGACTTACTATATTGCTTGTTAACGGGCGATAATTAGTTCGTTCTGTATTCTTTTATGTAAATTGCGCTTTTTCATTTTATTTGGATTTTAATTAATAAATTAAGAAAAACAAACTAAGGTAATGCTTATTTTACAAATAACATTCCGATTAAAACTTACAAAACGAATTTACAAGATTCTAAACGCACGATCTCGCACGATTAAAAACGCACACGATTGATACACGAACGATCTTGCACATTACACGAACGATCACTCACGATACACGAACGATTCTACACGATTGGTGTGTCAACAATAGCACAGCCAGTGTAGGCTATTTTAAGAAAGAACTTGAGAGGCGGAAACATGAGGAGATTAAGAACAATATTCAAGATTAAATTCATCCAAACATTTTTCATATCCGTCACCGCGAGATTTTTTTCTCTTATTATTTTTGATCTGGTAATATATCACACAATTTTATCAGATAAATTCTGAACTTATAAATTACGAAAAAATAATTGTAAAGAAATCAATAATTTACATACTTATAAAGGCTTCCTTTACTTCATCGAGACGAAAGGCATGACACAGATACTGGTCACTCTAAAAAAGGTAGAAATTCAAATTAGTACCCTTTTTGGAGAAATAAACTTATATAAAAAATACACATATTTAAAAAAAAATCATGAAAACCAACATGCTCCACTTCGGTAACTGGTACAGAAATCTTTAAGAGTTGTTCTGTTTCTTTGCTATTGACCATGAACAAACAGAGGCAAAGAGTAAACAACGAGAATTTCAAATTGTGCATGTTCCGTTTTGCTAGCAAATACGAAATGGAATGGTCATTAATACTAGTGTTCGGTTAAGATAGCATGTACGTTAAAAGTGCATAGCAATGCTCACGAAGGATGATAAGATACGCTCACGGGTCGCCAATATGGGTTTTGTCCTAAATCACTCTGTATAGTTATATAAGGTGCATGTTAAGCGAAAAAATATAAATAAACAAAGGATCATAGAATATATATAACAGTTGTTGTCTCTTCTTATTTTAAAGTTTATCTATCAAAATGAAAATATGATCCGTTTGCAAAATAATTCAAGGGGAGATATAGTAAGCAGATCTGTGTTAGAATACTAGTATGCGCTGCAAAAAATTAAAAACAAAGACATTTTCAATACAAAATAAGTCCTGTATTTTTCTAAAATATGAATGTAATACAAGAAATTATAATCTTTTTTCTGAATAATAGGAATTCCATGGAGGAAGAATACACAAATCATTTTTCTCATCTGACCTTCATTTGCGACGTCATTAACGTGCATTTCTTAAAAAGTTGCGGAAGACATCAATTTTCAGTGGAACCTCTATCAGAAAACAGACTCTGCCGCCGTCGCCTGAAAAAATATAAAATATGCGATTTTTTAAAAGCATTTCACATAATGAATACAACACCTAAAGGGGCGACGGTGGCAGACACTGTTATCTAATACAAAATAAGTCATTCTGAGGCTATTCTGCATAAAACTTAGAAATGTACCAAACTAATGACGTTATATTTCCAAAATCTTCCTTCTTTATATCATATTCATTTATGATCTATCATATTCACCTGCTCAACTATTTATAAAGCAAATTTCATAATTTTTTAAGAGCATTAAATTTTTTAGGGCACAATAATGCCCAAACTGTACCTTCAAATGCATTTGGACTAGTACAGGGGAATTTGATCTTGTTTTCTACGATAAACCCAAGACATGTCATTTCGACTGAAAACCGTGACGTCATATTACGGCATTATAATTCTCTACTACACAAGTATTGTAATTGTATGAACATTGTTACTTTTACAATCGATAACTTTGATTGCAGTACTGTATACGGGGTTATTTTCGCCCCGTGTAATTTTCGCCCTTTCATTTTTGGAAACAAGTTTTCCTCGATTCGCCCAGAAAGATTTTTGCTTAAGATATCATACTGTTTAATTTGAATTTGCCCCGTTTTAAATTCGCGCACTTCCGAAGAAGGCGAAAGGGGAAAATTAAACAGGGCGAAAATTTTCCTGTATACAGTATTAGTTTTAGAAGATGAACTGCAAAACGTAAAAAAGGTGTAATAAGTAATTTGGAGCAGACGAAAACGATCATAACTTTCACTCAAATGGTACATGTTAATTACAGAAGATGATAATATATTTTGATAAACAATAAGAATTTATATTTGATACGTGTTAACACTTTAGGAAAAGGGATTGTGTGGCTTTTACTCAAAACCGAATATCTTTGCTTTTTTGTTTGTTGTGGCGTGTAAAAGGGTACTTCTGTTTATGGAACGGTGGGATACCGAAATCTTTCATTAAAAGAATTCGTACATAGTTCTTATTCATTCATTATGTTAATAGGAAAGTAAAACAACAGATAACCCATTAAGCAATATACTGTCTCTTCAGCTATCTTAAGAAAAGTGCGACTTCGCATTCGTAGTACACCGCATTTGAAGTTTAATTTTGCTGTTATGAATATTTAAGCAAGCAACGAAGATCAAATTAGCGAAATGATGACATATTTATAACAACTTGAATTCATTTATTTCGAAAAATATTTATATATATCTTGTAAAATTACAAAATTTGATAACAATACTGTAGAAAATAAGATGTAGAAAGTCTCCCATCAAATATGACGTCACCATCCTTAACATAACACTGCATAAGAGATCCAGGGGATTAGATTCACTAATTAATGATATTGAAAATATTTAAAAAGTATGAAATCATAACTTATATTTTAACCTTATCATTAAAACTAAAAGAAAATAATTAATTATATATTTGTATATAAGATATTTATTTATCATAGTGGTGTGGTTACACATGGATAAACGTATCCGTGATTCCCATCGAAAGTGCAAGGACAGTTTTCAGAATAAAAATCCAATATACAATGGGACTGTAAAAGACAGTTGAGATTGATTCTGAGTATAGTATACCAGGAAACCTTACATGCATTCGAAGGTTATTTATGAACAGTACGCACATAGAAACAATTTGGAATAATATTTATTGAAGGAATAAGGCTTCACACCTACAAAAATGAATTACATTGAACAAGAATATTTTTTTGGTACATTAATAATTTATTTCTGTGATTGATACTGGTTCCCATATTTTTTATTTTTTAAAGCTGAAAATTAAACTTAATTATTTTCCACCAGATTTAGCTTTGAAAAGATCTTATTATAGATTATTGTCAATTTCCAAACTATCAGGATGCTCTTAGGGCATTTTAGTAAGTATTGGGGCTTTTGAAGAATTCTTTATTGAATTTGTCGAGTATAATTTTTCAGTCAAGATTATTTAACTGAAATGTCAATGTAATTATCATTAATTTCTCTAACTCTATAATACTCTGTTTATTTAAGAAACAACTGCCTTATTTTTTTATTTCATGATTTGATCAATAGATTTGTTTTCGTGTTTATTTGTATAAACATCTTTGGCCATTATACATGATATTATCATGCAAGTCAATCAATTGATCACTGTAATGAAATTGGAAAAAAATGACATCTTTTCCTCATATGCTCTTAATTCCTCCAGGCCCTCCTTCTGTCTATCTATTTGTCCCTCCTTTTACCTGTTTTTTTTTCAGGTTGGATCCGGTGTAACGTTGAATTTTGACCCGGGTTGAAAATTGACTCGGGGGTCATTTTTCAACGTTGAATAGTGACACCAAAGGTGTTGAATTTAGACCCTAGTACGTTGAAAACTGAGCCGGGTCGTGGAATTTTGAATATGAAACCGGTTCAAAATTCAACAGCATAAAAACACATATTTATGACTTGGTTTTCACAATTGTGTTTTAAATCATAGCGTTGGTAATGGGGTGCTGGGGTTAGGGATGCTTACCCCCTTTTTTGCAAAGATAGACATAATATAGGCATTGCACAATGTGAAGTTGGGTTAGTCCCCCCCCCCCCTGCTTTCATCAGGCACGTTACAGTATAGTAAAAAAGAAGAGTAAGTGGTAGTGTCTTTTTAAAACAGTTATTGGATCCACCAGACCCCCCTCAATAGGATTTTTGGTTTTGGACTACTAGTTTGGACAATGGAATTATTTTTTTTTCTTGTCAATTTTTTTTCAGATTTGAATTTTTCTTACTTTTCAATTACCCCCCCCCTCCCCCCCGCACTTTCAATTTGCTTCCGACACCAATATAAACAATGCACACTTAATTCTGTAATTCAGTTATATTCTTAAAATGAAATATTTTTAAAATATCATATATTTCAAAGTTTCATGTAGCTTAATATTGCAATATTTCGTATAATATTTATTTAAAAGATGTACATTTGTTAATGTATATCCAGAATATTAGTAAACATAGTTAAACAATATACAATTTAGTTCATAAATTTGCTCTTTTTTTTTTTTTTTTTTTGCTTACAACACTTCATTTATTTTAATTTTAAAATTCCTAATATTAGAATTAGGAAAATGGTGAGTTTTATGCATGATGCACTGATGCACGTGTTTATTTAGTTATGCGCAACATTAATAACCTATAATGTTGAAATAGAAATACAGATTTTTTTCAAAATAAAAGGTTTAGTGATCTGTTTTTGCATAGTTGCAAACAGTTCAAAAACGAACTTAACAATAAATACATATTTATTTTTTTAAGTAGAGGATGTAAAAGGGGGGATAATCTCCCCTTTATGGGATAAGTACCATGTATATTTAAAGAATTTTTTTTTTGTATTTGTGACTGGGCTATTTTCTTCATTTTTGTAGTTCTTTTAATCAAAATTTGTTTGCCTTAGATACATGTACACAACTCTAACTTTCAGCATTATTTAATATTTGTAATATAGTAGCCAAAATAAAACATTGAACACCCCCTCACCCCCCCCCCCCCCCCGAATCGGGGAAACACAGGATAGTTTGTGAGGAATTTTTGAAGCGGCCCTTCCATCCAAGTAGAGAAACATGATTTGGTTTTCAACACTGGCTAGTTTCCCTTCCCATTTTTTGTTTGCTTGTTTATTTATTGCGTTTCGTTTATTTATTTTGTTTATGTTTTTCGTCACAATATTTCAGAGTATTTTTAACACCATATCCCCGCTTCCGAGAAAACTTTTGGATCTTTCTCTCTTTCTTTGAAGAGGAATGAACCTTTTAGTTGTTTATATCAAAAGAAGTTGCAGGGACGACTTTTTTAAATTGTTGATATCAAAGATGGTGGGAAGTGCAGCTTCTAGTCCATTCCAGATCTATTCTAACTCTAGTTCTCATTCTCAAGGTTATGCTCCGAAAACGATCTATTTTTAGACCTAGGCAGGCTACTGACAGATAAGTTTGTTACAAGGATTTCACCAACCTTGTTAAAAGTCAGCATTACTTACATGTTATGGTCGCTATATTGATCTTTTCACAAATATAAACTATTATTGGATTTATTTTGACCGATGTGTTTTCTAATTTTTAGGCTTTTGATTTTGTTGATTTTTAAAATGAAGTTTAATAGATGGGATGTTCTGCCCACCTGATCACTTTAAAATTATTTAGGTTCACTTTCTAGAAACAAGCCTTCCAGGATTTTTGTTTTATGCCCTTTTCATGGTTTTGTACAATGCCATGTAGTTATTTATAGATGTGGATTTTATAAAATATTGTAAAAAATAAAGTTGTCATGCTTGAAGATAACTGAAATCGTGTATCAAAATGTACATATATACACGGGATGATAGATTTATTTCTACATTGTATTTTTCTTGAAAAGGTAAAAAAATATGTAACCGAAATATAAATATAGAGATACTGATACATCACGTAAAACAACTTCCAAGTTTAAAAAATGTTCAAACTCTTTGGTGGAGTCAATATTTAACAGGGTCTATTTTCAACTGGGGTCAACATTCAACGTTACACCGGTCGATACTGTATGTCCTATCTCTATCCTCATTTTCTTCATTCAGCTTAACATTCGTTTTTTTTTAAGCTGCCACGTGAAAAACAGTTGATGCATGAAAGATAACTAAAACTATGTAGGGCCCATCCTTATCCATTATGGATAGCTATTTAACAATTTCTACATGTATTCAGTTACATTGTTGCATTTTAAATGAAGAAATACATATCAAAACGGTGGTAAGAACACATCTTTATCATCGATCCTTAACATAGATGAGTCACCTCAGTGCAGTTTTTATTGTTCCATATTGCAAATTCCCAGACATAGGTTAGTTGATGTCTCTTGTATCTTGATAACCTCGTATAATGCAGACATATATAAGAAAAGAAAAAGAAGGAAACTCTGTCCTTTACAGGTAATAAAAGGTATGATTCCAATGTTATTTTTTTCTTTTCTAATTCTTCATTTTCATTTTTTTTCTTTTGAAGTTTGTAGATTTAACTGATGAAGACTATTCTTTTTGCATATGCTCATAGAAAAAAACGAAGACGTAATTATGGAACGATTTAAATCTTGTGTAAGTAGTTGGTGTGTGAATCAAGCATACTTGTCATGTAGGCATATTTCAGGAAACTCACAAGCACTTCAAAAAAAAATATGCCTACGTGCAAGTCTTTGTGATTCTCGCACCAATAAATCACACAAAAACTTTACAAAAATAATCAATTGATTAATCAGGTTATCCCAAAAGACTGAATAATGAGTGAAAAAAGCATTATTAACGAAAATCCAGTCAAAAATATGCTGTGTTTTCACTATTGTAAAACGAAGCTTTCAAAAAATATCCTGTTTTTATCATCCGTTTGTTTTATAATACCGTATTTTTGAATAATAATATGATGAATAATAATCCCTAATAGGAACTCAGACACTCTGTATCATCAACCTTTATTTTACACTTTATTTAACTCCTTATCGACCTTTCTGGATCATCTTTTCTTTTTTTTTTTTTTTTTTTTTGCTTTAGTCTGAGTAACTCGGATCTTCTTTTCTTTTTGATTATGAAGTTTATTTAAATAAAATATACTATCCAGAACATATTCAAGATGTTGTTTTTATTTGAACACACAATTACAAATTTCTCATAATCATAAACGATGTCACATTGTAAACTATTTAAATTTGGTCCTCGGCTTAATATCGGAGTCTCGGGTTGACATGGGGTGTGGTACAGATATTTCCATGTATTACTCTTCGTGTGTAACATTATATACTGCATTTTTTCTAAATATGTTTTGAACATAATCTTCAAAATAACTATATCTGAATTATTTTATTTTCAAAGGGAAAATGCAGGTCAAAGTGTATAGTATCCTGTTGATTACGATTGCATTCACAGGTGATTTCATTCATAATGAATTTAGAATCATAAGATTTTTTTAACTTTGTAAAACCATTTGCATAATATTTTTTTCTGTCTTTACAGTATAATCATAATGAATTGTAAATCAGATGTTTTTTAAATTAATATATTAACAGCAAAAAAATAAATATGAAAGAACTGAAATAAGGACGAGAACAACTTTTTGTAAAGCCATAATTAAATGTTCATGAAATCAAAATAAAATTTACATAATCATCCATTTTCTTCTAATAAGAACATGCATTGTATTTTTTATCTATATAGGGCACAGGTGTTTGAAACTTACCGACGGACTTCTTGGGAAAAAACACAGTAAGTTAATTAAGTGAAAAATATGAAAAATCTAAAGACAGATAAGATACATTTGATTAATTTTATATGGACAAAAACTTCTAAATCCATACCTGGTATGAAAAATTAAAATGCGCAGAATTATCCAAAACGCTTGCCTTAGGGAGGCTCTAAATACCAAGAGACTTTTGGAATTTTATATCATCTAAAGATGTGAATATTGCGACTATTTGTATCATAGGGTATCTGTTTTATCTCCGCAGTAAAAAATAGTCAAATACAGTATACTCTTATCTACTGGTTGTGAGTGGGATAGCTCTTTTATCAAACCCGCGACAGGGAACTATTCCCCAAGGGCTTGCCCGAGGGGAATAGTTCCTGTCAAGGGTTTGATAAAAGAGCTATCCCACTCACAACCAGTGGATAAGCGTTTTATTATACTGATGTATAATATAATTTCTGAGGTTTGAATTTTTGGAGTAAGATAATACTGCAAGAATAATCTGAAATCCTGATGACGTCACAATTCTACTGAAGTCATTATGACATCATCAGTCAATAGATTTATCGCTGGAAATCAAAATTGGAGGCAAGAATTGCATGAAAAGTTTCCGAAGGTGGATAGCAAAAACTAACCCCGGGATATAGCTTTGCTATGCTTGAACTATAAAAGATAGTTATTTTACCTTTTGAACTTTATAAAGGAAACATTTTAACAGAAGTATAATAATATTGAATAATCAACATTTTTAAAGCAAAAAAAAAAAAAAAAAATATTAAATTGAGATAAAAATTTTAAGGATTATGTGTCTTACTTTATAGATGTACAAAAAAAATTAACCAAAACTTTTATAACTTTTTAGAGGAATTTATAGAAAAGCTTTTGAAACAGTAACCATGGCAATATGTTTCATAAACTATTAATTTTAAAGCTGTTAGCTTGCTACGTTCTTTTTAGGTATCACAAAATGTCATTAATTATTAGTATTTTATAAAGACACATACGAAGATTTGGACCAGTGTTCCTTTTTTTAAACGTTCTGTTTTTCTAAATATTACATTTTCACCAAAATTACCACTTTGTTTACTTCTCCACCTCCCTATAGCTAAAAAAGCACCACGCAACGTTTCCTAAAATCAGGAAGTAACTCGAAAACTACATGTAAGTGCGATTGACACTTATGTACAGTGTGCACATTTTATCAGAAAGATAATTAGTTCAACTTTGTAATAACTTCATATTATTAATTTACAGTATTGTTACTATTCTAATGGAACTACTTCTTATTGTGTAATGTTCAACCTAATAACTTTCTAATTTCCCGCCGTTATTCCACATGCTTTGTGTATGCGTATGAATATCATCTTACAGAATAGAAATATCAGCATCCAGAGTACACATGTGTTCTTGAGTGTTTCGCAATATCTAGGGCGTACCCAAGTATTACAAACTTTAAAACCAGAGCATAGGAAATTAATCAAATACAGAGGAATGTGAAATTTTTAAAGAGTATTTTTTTTTCTGGCACACAAACTTGAATCGGATGCATGTCTTTTATACACTCGTTATCAAAACCTAATCATGAAGTGAACATGTTGACGTTTCCCAAAAATATTTACTTACGAGGGTTGTCCAAAAAGTTCGTGGACAATGACGTTTTTGTGAAAATAAATGGTTCTATAAATCTGTTATATATTAAAACATTTCTGATGAAAAAACAAATCAAAATGACATAATTTTATTGATGGAACTTAATATTTTTTTTTTAAAAAATAGGTTCTTTAAAGGTCGGGGATAGTGCGCACGGACCAAGGTTAAAACGACATAAACTCTGATATAAAGTGTTCGGATTAAAATGATTTTTTTCTATAAAAGACAAGTCAAAAATTAATACAAAATTAAATGTAACACAAATAAAGAGTCTATAATCATTTTATGATATCTCCAGTATCGCTTACTATATGGACAGTACAAATACTAAACAAAAACCCTAACAAATATGTGTCAAAACTCGACAAAAAAGTGACGTCAGCCGTTCGCATGGGGCAGCGTCCGATTAAAAAAAATAAGTTTTTATACCTTTGAAACGACGTAAAAGACAAAATATTTCTTAAAACAAATCAAAATTATTGAAATATATTTAGTGGATCAATTTCAGTTTGGTATATACGATTTTTCAAGGGTGTGTACAAATTCGATGACACTACAAGAATTTAAAACCACGTGAAATATACTGAAAATCTATGACGTTGTTATAAAGCTAGCGCAGCGTCGGAGTTGGCTGTGCAGTTTGAGTAAACGAACTGTTAATTAAGATGACGCTCGTAATTTTTTGTAATTTTTTTTATTTTTTTATTTTTAAAAATTAAATAAATTATAATCTATACATTATGACTAACGCTAGCACTTGGAAGTGCATTGCGCCTTAAAAAAGAAATTTAGTGTGTGTCCATGAACATGTGTTAAGCCAAAATCCAAATGTTTGACGTTATAATGAAATTAGCTTAACGTCAGACTGGTCCGTACGCGCAATTTGCGATGTTTAAAGACCTTGATTTTTACAAAAAATATTAAGTTCCATCAATAAAAATTAAACCTTTCTAACATGATTTTTCGTAAGAAATATTTTGATAAATAATAGATGCATATAGAACAATTTATTTTTACTAAAACGTCATTTGGACAACCCTCGTATGTAGAGGAAAATTAACTCTCAAAAATTAAATCATCAGCTGATTGACTCTCTATTGTCACACTTCACATCATAACCGCCAATTAACGACACTGTTTGTTTAAGCACGACCCGACTTTCACTCAAGGTGTATGGTAGTCTTAGTATAAAGACCATTAACTACATGTACTCAATTCATGAAAAAACTGGCTTAGGTCTGAATTTCAATAGATTTTAATCATGGAGGCTGCTGATTTAAACCATGGTGCAGCTCGATTAACCTTATCATGGTGGGTCACCATGGTAAAACCCCTATTGGAAAACCCTGGAAAATATTAAGAAAAGTATTAATGTTGACATCAGTCAAGGGGAAATTTATGCTAAAATAATTGATGTTCCTTTCAAAGTGCAGAATACACTGATTAATTTTGGAAATTGGAAATAATATTTGTAAATTTAATGAATACAATTAAAATAATCAATTGATAAGATTTCACAGATCAAAAGATATCATTTTGTAGAAAAAAATATTATCACATATTAATTTCTACTTTTTTACATGAAAATAAGGGAAAGCGTAATTTGTATTTGGAGAATTCTGGTATATATAATATTAAAACTCCAAAAATACGAGAGGATAATGAGCTTTATTTCATAGTAAAGAGATTCAAAAGATGGAAGATTTATTATGAAGTTATCATAGATAAAAACTTATTTCTCCCTTAATTACACTAATTATCAGCACATAAAAAAGAAAATAATTCGCTTTAATTATCTAAATTCTAAATCAGGTGAAAAAATAAGTTAGATACCAATTTTGAATTAAGATATATTGTATAAAATAATAAAGAAAAGAAATGCAGTTTTCTGAAAGACTGGGGATAGAATGAATAATTTTAACTTATTTATTTCAGACGAAAACACCTAGATTCATGCCTAATATAAAAATACAATTCCAAAAATCAAACATAATTGTTCAACAAATTGTCCTACTCTAGAGACTTCACAACAAAATTCCCGGAAGCGATCATATTCTAAATGAACATATTAGTACCACCATTTCTTTGTTCCTGTCTAAATACAAGAAATTATTTAATTTTATCTTTGACTCTGGGATAGAACCAGAGAATGGCTAATAGGCATTGTAAAACCTATCTATAAAACAAGAGGCCCACGGGCCTTATAGGTCACCTGAGTATCATGTAACAACTTTCCAGCGATCGTATTTGGTTAGTGTTTAAATCAAAAAGTCAGGAAATTCACACATTTTGAAAGAGGCACCATTGCTTATCAAAGGGCAGATTTCAAAGCATTAATTTATTTTTAGTCAAAGTACCCCCATGGTACCCCTGACCCAGTGGCCCTGAAATTATCTATTTTGAAAGAGGCCCCTCTCTTCATTATAAGGCCAGCATTTTTTTTTTGTTTAGGTTTAGTTATGAACATGAGAATAAAAAAGTCCCGAAGGAAAAGGAAATAAAAAAAATAATTGATAAATCAATTGTACATTCTTTTTTATGCTATTCTAATAGGCTCCTTACCACTGGACACATAATGCTTACAAATAGGAAAGTAGAACATTTAATTGCTTATTTCATCATCTGCCAGTTTGGGCCAGTTATATAAATTTTGTGATGTTGGTCAAAACATATTTTAAAAAATCAATTCTTTAAAAGTCTTTCAATATATCTTCATTTTTTTAATATGTGTTAGGTGAATGTGTAGACATTGTTCTAAAATTTAATTGATGCCTAAAATTATAATTCCTATCATAAAACAGACAGGGAGTATTGGGGAGTACGGTGAACATTTTTTCAATTAAGTGTAAAATAATTTCTCTGGCTGATACAAATGATACTACATGCCTGTATATATTTGTATATTCTTGCCTTTTAATAGTTAATTTTTTTTTTTATTTCTTCAGGTTATTGTTCATTTCTTCCTCAAATGGACTTAACTTCTCCCATAGTTTTATTCATTACCTCTGATGCATAAGCAACCCTTATCTGAAGAATGATGCTTAGAATGTAAGCTATAACAAAGACCTAAACAATGTCCCTGGCAATATGCAATAGCTACCACGGGCAGTTTAAAACCTGGGGGAGGAAAACAATTTACAGACAGAAACTTTTGAAACGAATACATAATTATCTCACCAGCATGTCATTGTGCAACAAAGTTGTCAGCATTTTATTTGTCCTTTGAACTGGTGAAACGTTTTGAATGGCACTGGTATCGATGAATTTTACACTAAACCGAGCTATCTTCTCAGATGTAGCTTTATTTACCCGCCGTTTCATCTTTAAGCCGGAAGTGCGAGTTCGTAAATTTGAAATCTCGATCCCGACTCATATTTGACATCGAAAAGAAATTTTTTTTATTTTTTTCTGAAAATTCAAAACCTTGAGCAGAGGCTTTGTACAACTGAAAATAAAATAAATCCTGGCCTTAGATATGTAATTAGATCATTAGCATATTAACCAGGAGCAAAGGATAAGATGTTCAAAGAATTCATGCAATTCACTATATAATCATTAGAGCCCCACCCTAAAACAAGAACCCCTGAATTCCGATTTCAATACAAAATCAAATTCCTTTAAATACTCAAAAGGCTTCTTTTAATTCAATCTTTTAATATATCATCAATCTCTGTAGAGGCGATAATGATAATTCCGATTTCTGAGTTTTGAAATAACTTCATCAAATGTTTTTTTACTGTTTTGACAAGTAGAAGAGGTAGCGATGTAGATAGTACGTATATCAAAATTTATCATATATGTTCAGTTCTGGGAGATAACGAGCCATTTTTTTTATTTTAAGATATTTTGATGATGAATTAAATGTCGTATATCTCGATTATATTTTGCATTTTTGCACAGCAGTCTTTTGACTTTCAAATTTATATTTTACAGTCAGTAAAACGAACATTGACCCAGTTTTGCCAGTGGGTAAGAGGGATTTTCTATTCAGAAAAATTAGAAAAATATTTAAGTGTGCATCAATCAAGGAGAGTCTTATGTTAAAATTATTGAAGTTCTTTTTTAAATTGCAGAATAAACTGAATAATTTTGGAAAATGGGAATAACTTTTGTAAATTAAAAGTATATAATTTAAAATAAGTAATTGATAAGATGTCAAAGATCAAAAGATATCAATTTGTAAAGAAAGATATTACATTACTAATTGAATTTCTTACTTTTTTTGAATGAAAATAATGGAAAACTTTTTTTTTTTTGATTTTCCAGAATGTTAGTATACGAGGTATTAAAAACTTATAAAATAAGAGAGGATTATGAGCTTAGGTTCTTAGTGTAGAAATTCAAATGATGGTAGATTCATTATGATGTTATCATTGATGAAAAACTTATTTCTCCCTAAATTTTACCTGAATAATTATTAGCACATAATGAAGAAAATGATGCGTTTTCAACTTTTTCAATTTAAAAAAATGTGAAAAAATTAATTAAATACCGATTTTCAATAAAGATATGTGTATAAAATAAGAAAGAGAACAAATGCAGTTTTCTGTAGGACTGGGAACAGAATAAATACTTTTGACTAATAAGTTTCTGACAAAAAAAAACACCTAGATGCATTCCTAATATAAAAAATATACAATTCAAAAAATGAAATATAATTGTTCAACAAATTGTCTCATTCTAGAGACTTCATGCGTGCATATAATTGTGATTGATTAAATATCTAAAATTTAAATAGTTTTTTAATCCGAAGTACCGATCAGCTCTTTCTCTCATGATATTTTCTCCAATGGTGATATTCATTTTAAAACAAGCAAAGAATGATTATAATGGGCATTGCTCACATTAAAAGATTTTAGAACCCCATGATAATTCCGATTTCAATACAAAATCAAATTCCTTTAAATACTCAAAAGGCTTCTTTTCATGATAATTCAATCTTTTAATATATCATCAATATATCCCTGAGTTTTGAAATAACTTCATGAAATGTTTTTTTACTGTTTTGACAGGTAGAAGAGATAGCCATGTAGATAGTACGTATATCAAAATTTATCATATATGTTCAGTTCTGGGAGATAACAAACCATTTTTTTTATTTTAAGATATTTTGATGATGAATTAAATGTCGTATATCTCGATTATATTTTGCATTTTTGCACAGCAGTCTTTTGACTTTCAAATTTATATTTTACAGTCAGTAAAACGAACATTGACCCAGTTTTGCCAGTGGGTAAGAGGGATTTTCTATTCAGAAAAATTAGAAAAATATTTAAGTGTGCATCAATCAAGGAGAGTCTTATGTTAAAATTATTGAAGTTCTTTTTTAAATTGCAGAATAAACTGAATAATTTTGGAAAATGGGAATAACTTTTGTAAATTAAAAGTATATAATTTAAAATAAGTAATTGATAAGATGTCAAAGATCAAAAGATATCAATTTGTAAAGAAAGATATTACATACTAATTGAATTTCTTACTTTTTTTGAATGAAAATAATGGAAAACTTTTTTTTTTTGATTTTCCAGAATGTTAGTATACGAGGTATTAAAAACTTATAAAATAAGAGAGGATTATGAGCTTAGGTTCTTAGTGTAGAAATTCAAATGATGGTAGATTCATTATGATGTTATCATTGATGAAAAACTTATTTCTCCCTAAATTTTACCTGAATAATTATTAGCACATAATGAAGAAAATGATGCGTTTTCAACTTTTTCAATTTAAAAAAATGTGAAAAAATTAATTAAATACCGATTTTCAATAAAGATATGTGTATAAAATAAGAAAGAGAACAAATGCAGTTTTCTGTAGGACTGGGAACAGAATAAATACTTTTGACTAATAAGTTTCTGACAAAAAAAAAAACACCTAGATGCATTCCTAATATAAAAAATATACAATTCAAAAAATGAAATATAATTGTTCAACAAATTGTCTCATTCTAGAGACTTCATGCGTGCATATAATTGTGATTGATTAAATATCTAAAATTTAAATAGTTTTGTAATCCGAAGTACCGATCAGCTCTTTCTCTCATGATATTTTCTCCAATGGTGATATTCATTTTAAAACAAGCAAAGAATGATTATAATGGGCATTGCTCACATTAAAAGATTTTAGAACCCCATGATAATTCCGATTTCAATACAAAATCAAATTCCTTTAAATACTCAAAAGGCTTCTTTTCATGATAATTCAATCTTTTAATATATCATCAATATATCCCTGAGTTTTGAAATAACTTCATGAAATGTTTTTTTACTGTTTTGACAGGTAGAAGAGATAGCCATGTAGATAGTACGTATATCAAAATTTATCATATATGTTCAGTTCTGGGAGATAACAAACCATTTTTTTTATTTTAAGATATTTTGATGATGAATTAAATGTCGTATATCTCGATTATATTTTGCATTTTTGCACAGCAGTCTTTTGACTTTCAAATTTATATTTTACAGTCAGTAAAACGAACATTGACCCAGTTTTGCCAGTGGGTAAGAGGGATTTTCTATTCAGAAAAATTAGAAAAATATTTAAGTGTGCATCAATCAAGGAGAGTCTTATGTTAAAATTATTGAAGTTCTTTTTTAAATTGCAGAATAAACTGAATAATTTTGGAAAATGGGAATAACTTTTGTAAATTAAAAGTATATAATTTAAAATAAGTAATTGATAAGATGTCAAAGATCAAAAGATATCAATTTGTAAAGAAAGATATTACATACTAATTGAATTTCTTACTTTTTTTGAATGAAAATAATGGAAAACTTTTTTTTTCATTTTGGAGAATGTTAGTATACGAGGTATTAAAAACTTATAAAATACGAGAGGATTATGAGCTTAGGTTCTTAGTGTAGAAATTCAAATGATGGTAGATTCATTATGATGTTATCATTGATGAAAAACTTATTTCTCCCTAAATTTTACCTGAATAATTATTAGCACATAATGAAGAAAATGATGCGTTTTCAACTTTTTCAATTTAAAAAAATGTGAAAAAATTAATTAAATACCGATTTTCAATAAAGATATGTGTATAAAATAATAAAGAGAACAAATGCAATTTTCTGTTGGACTGGGGACAGAATAAATACTTTTGACTAATAAGTTTCTGACAAAAAAAAAAAAAAAACACCTCGATGCATTCCTAATATAAAAAATATACAATTCAAAAAATGAAATATAATTGTTCAACAAATTGTCTCATTCTAGAGACTTCATGCGTGCATATAATTGTGATTGATTAAATATCTAAAATTTAAATAGTTTTTTAATCCGAAGTACCGATCAGCTCTTTCTCTCATGATATTTTCTCCAATGGTGATATTCATTTTAAAACAAGCAAAGAATGATTATAATGGGCATTGCTCACATTAAAAGATTTTAGAACCCCATGATAATTCCGATTTCAATACAAAATCAAATTCCTTTAAATACTCAAAAGGCTTCTTTTCATGATAATTCAATCTTTTAATATATCATCAATATATCCCTGAGTTTTGAAATAACTTCATGAAATGTTTTTTTACTGTTTTGACAGGTAGAAGAGATAGCCATGTAGATAGTACGTATATCAAAATTTATCATATATGTTCAGTTCTGGGAGGTAACAAACCATTTTTTTTATTATAAAGATATTTTGATGATGAATTAAATGTCGTATATCTCGATTATATTGTGCATTTTTGCACAGCAGTCTTTTGACTTTCAAATTTATATTTTACAGTCAGTAAAACGAACATTGACCCAGTTTTGCCAGTGGGTAAGAGGGATTTTCTATTCAGAAAAATTAGAAAAATATTTAAGTGTGCATCAATCAAGGAGAATCTTATGTTAAAATTATTGAAGTTCTTTTTTAAATTGCAGAATAAACTGAATAATTTTGGAAAATGGGAATAACAATTGTAAATTTAAAGAATATAATTTAAAATAAGTAATTGATAAGATGTCATAGATCAAAAGATATCAATTTGTAAAGAAAGATATTACATACTAATTGAATTTCTTACTTTTTTGAATGAAAATAATGGAACACTTTTTTTTTTTTGATTTTGGAGAATGTTAGTATACGAGGTATTAAAATCTTATAAAATACGAGAGGATTATGAGCTAAGGTTCTTACTGTAGAAATTCAAATGATGGTAGATTCATTATGATGTTATCAATGATGAAAAACCTTTCTCCCTTAATTTCACCTGAATAATTATTAGCACATAATGAAGAAAATGATGCGTTTTCAACTTTTTCAATTTTGATAAATGTGAAAATATTAATTAAATATCGATTTTCAATAAAGATATATGTATAAAATAACAAAGAGGAAAATGCAGTTTTCTGTAGGACTTGGGACAGAATAAATACTTTTGACTAATTAGTTTCTGACAAAAGAAAAAAACACCTAGATGCATTCTTAATATAAAAAATATACAATTGAAAAAAAATATATAATTGTTCAACAAATTGTCTTATTCTAGATACTTCATGAAAGCATATAATTGTGATTGATTAAATATCTAAAATTTAAATAGTTTTTTAATCCGAAGTACCGACCGGCTCTTTCTCTCGTGATATCTTCTCCAATGGTGATATTCATTTTAAAACAAGCAAAGAATGATTATAATGTTAATTAATCACACTAAAAGATTTTAGAACCCCATGATAATTCCGATTTCAATACAAAATCAAATTCCTTTAAATACTCAAAAGGCTTCTTTTCATGATAATTCAATCTTTTAATATATCATCAATATATCCCTGAGTTTTGAAATAACTTCATGAAATGTTTTTTTTTTTTTTACTGTTTTGACAGGTAGAAGAGATAGCCATGTAGATAGTACGTATATCAAAATTTATCATATATGTTCAGTTCTGGGAGATAACAAACCATTTTTTTAAAGATATTTTGATGATGAATTAAATGTCGTATATCTCGATTTTATTGTGCATTTTTGCACAGCAGTCTTTTGACTTTCAAATTTATATTTTACAGTCAGTAAAACAAACATCGACCCAGTTTTGCCAGTGGGTAAGAGGGATTTTCTATTCAGAAAAATTAGAAAAATATTTAAGTGTGCATCAATCAAGGAGAATCTTATGTTAAAATTATTGAAGTTCTTTTTTAAATTGCAGAATAAACTGAATAATTTTGGAAAATGGGAAAAACATTTGTAAATTTAAAGAATATAATTTAAAATAAGTAATTGATAAGATGTCATAGATCAAAAGTTATCATTTTGTAAAGAAAGATATTACATACTAATTGAATTTCTTTTTTTTTTTTTTTGAATGAAAATAAGTGAAAACTTTTTTTTTTGATCCGTCTGTCCGTCTGTCTGTCCGTCTGTTCTTACGAGAGGTACATTGTGGGGTAAAATGAACGTATTTTCCAGCAGTGTGGGTTTTTTTGGTACTGTGGGGTTAACCCCATGATGAAGAGATCTATTAACGTTCAAAATTACTCTATGAGGTCGAAAAACCTAAAATTAGATTTAACCTCACAAAGACTTTGTCCAAATTTTGGACATGTCCTTAGCCCAAAACGCTCAGACATTCAGAAATCTGCTGTTTAGAGGAGTTCGGTAATTGAATCGAGGAGTTCCGAATACCTGAAGTCTTACTATTTTGTTGCACCACATTGAGAAAAATCTTTGTAAGTTGTTTGACATGCTTCATACGTACATTATGCAGTTGTAGAATTTATTTAAAGTCAAGGAAAGGAAATCTGTAATCCACATAAACACATACCTATTGAAAACGGGCTTTTGTAAAAAAAAAAAAAATAATAATGAATGCACTGATAGTTCTTTTTTTAATCAGAGGTCTGCAATGAAAATCGACCGATACCCGGGGGTCGGGCTAGTGGTTTTCTGCAAGTAGGTCGCCCCATTGGCCAGTAAAAAAGATTATATTATTTATACACATGCAATACATGCAAAGCACACCTGGTACGTATTTTCACTCGTTTTTTGCTAAAAAAATCCAAACCATTTAAATTTTCTATATAACATGCTCCAACTGTCAAAAAATCTCCATAATTTAATGCGTGTTGGAGTACTACTTCGCTTATTTACTTCCAAAAACGATAGTGTTTTTTTCTTAATTTGAATTTTCTCTATACATATGGTAAATATGTGCAGATATCTCATAACATAAATACATGTGATTCTTCCTACGGTAGACAAAATCTCTGGATTTTTCACCCCTCTTCCACCCCTCCCAATTAATTTTTAAATCTTCCGTGTTTAATTTTTTTCAAATTGAATATTTTTGGCTTTAATTTTATCCTGTTTCGTAGTATAATTGCATAATTGCTCTCTCTCTCTCTCTCTCTCTCTCTCTCTCTCTCTTTGAATTCATTCTAGATACGTACCAATTGTTTATCTACTCTTCACACATTTGTTTACATGTACTTGTAATTGTACCTTAATCTACAGAGAGAAAATCAGAATGGAAAAATGGAATTAACAATGTCACTGCAATAAATTTTCACAGCAAGTAGGCTTCGTAGGAATCAACATGGGGTTGTAAAATTTAGTGGTACATGTATATCAATTTGATAAATGACAATCAATGTTTATAAATGAGTGCAGGCCATTTTAACCAGTTGTTAAATTACCCAATATGTCACATTTTTTACACATTCGCTTGTATAATTATGTGCCCGATAATTAAATTCACCTATTAAAGAAATTAAACAAATTACCTTTAGATACGTATATATAACTCTGTTTGTTTTAATGAAAAAAATATAATTGTCCCGTAAGATCAATTTGTACTTATTTTTCAAGATCGACGATTGAAAATTTAAAAGAATTGAATCACAATTAATAGTTTTTCCATACCTAAACTTAAAGAAATTCAAGCTTAAAGCTACATTTTGTAATTTACTATATTAATTCATCATTACTTTGAATATTTACAGTGAGAGTATGTGACTTAGCTAATACAGGGCTATCAGTATTTTCACACCTGTTAGATTTTGATTCCGTGTAGAAGCTCTAATTGCAACTCTTGTCAAAACAAATGTTTTGTATAGCATGATTATTTCGTGAATTTCACTATCAGGAGACGATCGATAGGGATTAGTTACGCTCTACTGCACTTTACACCTGTGTTGTAGTAGAATGATTTTAAACTGCGTAAATACAAATCTTCGGTCAATTGAATAATTTTTTGTGTGTGTCTGAATGTTAGATAGAAATTCTGACAGCTAAAAATAATATCAAAAATTTACCAGACTTTAAAAACTTCAGCAAACTAGTTGATCGAGGATTAATTGAAGGGGGGGGGGTTACACTGCTGATCATTACCTGAACATATGATAGTGAAGTTATTAGATGGATTTTATTGACACTTACTGAAATATTTTTTTTTACTTTATTTAATTCACCATTAAACTGTCTTTTAATTAAAGCTTGTGTATTTTTTCTTATTAAAAAAATAGATAGTAGTAAGGCACATGTATTTCTTCTTGAATGATACTGTAATTCAATTATCATATATTTGAATGTAACAAAAGAACACTCATGAATGTATGAAGTTTAAATGTTTTGTAGGAACAGAAACATGCACAAAACCTTAAAGCTTTGGAATTCTTTAATTTGATATTTTTTTAAATAAGCATGGATTAATATATATATACACACATACAAAGGTTTTGTGAAATTGACATGTTTAATTAAATGAACTCTAGTGGTTATTGCTGTTTATTTATTGACCGACTGGCTACTTCTTGGGCAAACTGGAATAAGAGGCCACCTGTCTTAAGTAACTAGTTTCCGGACTTCCCAAAGCTTAAAACAAGTTTGACTGTACTTTTTCACCTTTTACCAATATAAGAAAGTAGTTCAAAGTACATGACAACTATGCTATAAATAAATTTCGATGAATTTTAATTAGTAACTCGGAATTTTTGTATGTGTTATAAATAAACATTTGCTTCTGTATTCCTTTGTAGAGTTCAGATACCACTGAAAGTGAACATCAGTGGAACTTTGATGATCTAGGCCACTCTATTGTTGCAGCAACACCAGCAGGCGTCGGACATTCATAAAGTTGAAAGAACAAACCTATGACTTGAACACACAATTTGTGATCTGAATATAGTTCACAAATTTAAGGAAAGCAACTATTAAAGACATCCAGATCAATGGTTAGTACATGTTATAAGTGCCATAAAATCAAGACAACAATATTATTTTACAATAAATTAAAACATAACCTTTAAAAAAATTCTACATTATCATTAAAAAATATATTTTACTGTATTTTTTTTGACAGGTATACATGAAGTATGAGTTAAAGACTTTTCAGAAGAACAAGCACAATCCCGATTCATTCTTGCCATTGCCTTCTCCAGACGGCGACATTCAGGACCTGGCCTGGGGGCCATAGAACTTAGACGAGCTCACTTTTGATCTCAGTCTCACTTTTACAAAAGGAATATATAGTGGAAAAGTGAGACTTAGATCAAAAGTGAGCTCATTTAAGTTTTATGGCCCCCAGGCCTGACTTACTTTTCAGAAAAAGAAGATGAATCGATTTTTGAAAGTTGATCTAAAAAAGATAACATTTACATGGGTCGTGGATTTGAATTACATTTTCTTGATGGGCAACGAGTTTCAAGTATTTGGATGTCTATTCTCAAGTTACTGCAAACCTTAAATTAACTTCTTGATTATTAGTTAAATGTGAGACCGTGTCTTACTTGAAGTAATCATTTTTTGAATTGAGCTATGTAATCTCTGATTACTTATGTTTCTGAGTAGTGTTCAGCTTTAACATGTTTAAGACAAAAGGATCTTTTATGAACATTGCATTCGGTATGGCGAATTTCTATTTATTAACTGTCATAGTTTTCGTCTTTTTTAATTAGCGATCTCATTTTAAATGTGAGAATTAATTATTAAACCGAAATGTACATTTATGTTGTTTGATTTTTATTTTTTTGAAAATTAAAAATCAATTGCTTGTTGGTTTTTTTTTTTTTTTATTTTAAGGGATGGGAGTGGGGGTGCAGGTGTAAGTTTGAGTATATTTTCCAAAAGGATGTACATCGTTATTTTTGTTTTAAGATCAATTTTAAAATGCAAAATGATGAGATACTAGACTACACTTTTTTTTTTAGACTTCATTTGAATTTATATATTTTGTTTAAAATAAGTAGCAATAACATTCAAGTTTTAGAGTTATTTGACAACTCACTATATACTTTGGTTTTTTTTTTTTACATCTATGAAGATTGTCTCAAATTTTTAGGGTTTTTTTCTGTGTTCTACATTTATTGACATGTTTCTTATCTGTGTTCAACTTGTCGAGTAACTGAAAAGTTTAATTAATTTTTTTTTTTAAAAATCAGGATTATCGCTTTTATTTATTATCTTTAATTTACAATGAAATCATGTATGCTTTTGATGCATAATGTACACTTCAAATTCATGCACCAGCAGATTCAAAGGAAAAATTCTCATTAGAAATAAGCAGTAAAGATAAAGAGATTATCCAATTAAAAATAGTTTGAAAAATATTTAAAACAAATTTTCGAGTATGTTATCAAAATAGGAAAAAGTATTATGAGTATTGTTTGGTATTTTTAATAGTAAAAAAAAAGGATATGACGTACTGGCAATTGCATCATCTCACTCAGGGTCTTTCCGTCAGAGTTCGGAAAAACAACCTCGAATGTATTAACATCACCTGATGTTAAAGGTTATGCTTTTCTTGTTTTTTTCAAATATAGGATAGAGGAAGTAAGAAGTCCTTTTTATTGTATATTTTATGTAATATCATAGCATTGAATAAAGTTAAACTCCATATTCCACATATAAAAGGTCTTCGTGCATTTATTTCGAAGATCATGAAAAGGGGGGTTGTTGCCATGGCGTCTACCTAATACATTCGAGGTCGTTTGTCAGCTAGTCAGAAAGGCTCGAGAAGTTGCGATTGAACATAGTGGGGGTACTTGTTCTTTTATTACCAGTCCCTGGTAGAGTTTTTTGATATTAGAACATACTGGGGTTTTCAAACACTTAAATTCATATGGTTACTGGTATCTGTTATATGAGAACACAGCGGGGTTGTTTGTTTAACACTCTGAGGTTACTAAGATGTCTTATATTTTCTATTAGAACATATTGTGGTTCTTGTCTAACACTTTGTTGGGTTAATGTTATCATTTATCTATATAAGAACATAATGGGGTTGTTACACTTTATGGGGTTAGTGTTGTCTATTATCTTTATGAGAGTACATAGTGGGGTAGTTGTCCTAACGCTTTATGGGATTAGTGTTGCCTATTATCTTTATGAGAGTACATAGTGGGGTTGCTGTCCAAACACTTTATGGGGTTAGTGTTGTCTATTTTGTTTATGAGAGTACATAGTGTGGTTGCTGTCCAAACACTTTATGGGGTTAGTGTTGTCTATTATCTTTATGAGAGTACATAGTGGGGTTGCTATCCAAGCGCTTAATGGGGTTAGTGTTGTCTATTATCTTTATGAGAGTACATAGTGGGGTTGTTTGTCTTATAATTTGTGGGGTTAGTGTTGTCTGATATCTATATAGAATAGTGGGGTTGTTTGTTTAACACTTTCTGGGATATTCTTGTCTATCATCTTCATGTGAAAACATGATGGGTTAATTTACTTTGATGCAACAGTTATCCTCAAATAAAAACATTTTTTTTGCATTGTTACTGCTATGCAGTAGTTGAAAAATGTTATTGCTATATCCGTTCTAAGTTCTTCAGATAAACAGTAACAATTTTAAGTACTTATAATCAGTTGCCTGTAAAGTTGACTTGATATTAAATAATTAATTTTTAACCCCACAAATATAGATCTTTAACCCCACAAATATAGATCTTTAACCCCACAAATATAGACCTTTAACCCCACAATATACCATTTGTTTGAATTCCTAATGAAACCTCTCAAGTCACCACTGTACTATTAATAACCCCACAAAGCAAAATGATAACCCTGCACCTTCCGTAAAATGCACAATGTACCTCTCAACTGTATGTCTGTCCGTCTGTCCGTCTGTCTGTCTGTAAACTTTTCACATTTTCGACTTCTTCTCAAGAACCACTGGGCCAATTTCAACCAAACTTGCCACAAAGTATCCTTGGGTGAAGGGGATCCAAGTTTGTTCAAATGAAGGGCCACGCCCTTATTCAAGGGGATATAATTCGAAATTAATGAAAATTTAGTGGTATATTTTAAAAATCTTCTTCTCAAGAACCACCGTGCCAGGAAAGATGAAACTTATGGGGAAACATCCTCAGGTAGTGTAGATTCAAGTTTGTTCAAATCATGACCCCCGGGGGTAGGGCGGGGCCAAAATGGCCGACCAAAGTTTTACATAGAAATATATAGGAAATTTCTTTAAAAATCTTCTTCTCAAGAATGACAAAGCCATAATTCATCATATTTATATGGGAGCATGCTCAGGTAGTGTAGATTCAAGTTTGTTCAAATCGTGACCCCCGGGGGTAGGGCGGGGCCAAAATGTCCGACCAAAGTTTTACATAGAAATATATAGGAAAATTCTATAAAAATCTACATCACAAGAATGACAAAGCCATAATTCATCATATCTATATGGAAGCATGCTCAGGTAGTGTAGATTCAAGTTTGTTCAAATCATGACCCCCGGGAGTAGGGCGGGGCCAAAATGGCCGACCAAAGTTTTACATAGAAATATATAGGAAAATTCTTTAAAAATCTTTTTCTCAAGAATGACAAAGCCATTATTCATCATATTTATATGGAAGCATGTTCACGTAGTGTAGATTCAGTTTTGTTCAAATCATGACCCCAAGTGGTAGAGCGGGGCCAAAATTGCCGACCAAAGTTTTACATAGAAATATATAGGAAAATTCTTTAAATATCTTCTTCTCAAGAATGACAAAGCCAAAATTCATCATATTTATATGGAAACATGCTCCGGTAGTGTAGATTCAAGTTTGTTCAAATCGTGACCCCCGAGGGTAGGGCGGGGCCAAAATGGCCGACCAAAGTTTTACATAGAAATATATAGGAAATTTCTTTAAAAATCTTCTTCTCAAGAATGACAAAGCCATAATTCATCATATTAATATGGAAACATGCCCCGGTAGTGTAGATTCAAGTTTGTTCAAATCGTGACCCCCGAGGGTAGGGCCAAAATGGCCGACCAAAGTTTTACATACAAATATATAGGAAAATTCTTTAAAAATCTTCTTCTCAATCATTTTTTAAAAAATAGCAAATCCATGATTGGTCATGGGACTACTTTTGGATTTAAACTTTACAATAAAAAGCCTTTTAATACTACCTGTAGTCCTACAGGTGAGCGATGTGACCCATGGGCCTCTTGTTTGAATGAAAATAATGGAAAACTTTTTTTTTTATTTTGGAGAATGTTTGTATACGAGGTATTAAAAACTTATAAAATACGAGAGGATTATGAGCTTAGGATCTTAGTGTAGAAATTCAAATGATGGTAGATTCATTATGATGTTATCATTGACAAAAACTTATTTCTCCCTTAATTTTACCTGAATAATTATTAGCACATAATGAGGAAAATGATGCGTTTTCAACTTTTTCAATTTAAAAAATGTGAAAAAATTAATTAAATACCGATTTTCAATAAAGATATGTGTATAAAATAATAAAGAGAACAAATGCAGTTTTCTGTAGGACTGGGGACAGAATAAATACTTTTGACTAATTAGTTTCTGACAAAAAAAACACCTAGATGCATTCCTAATATAAAAAATATACATTCAAAAAACAAAATATAATTGTTCAACAAATTGTCTTATTCTAGATACTTCATGCATGCATATAATTGTGATTGATTAAATATCTAAAATTTAAATAGTTTTTTAATCCGAAGTACCGATCAGCTCTTTCTCTCATGATATTTTCTCCAATGGTGATATTCATTTTAAAACAAGCAAAGAATGATTATAATGGGCATTGCTCACATTAAAAGATTTTAGAACCCCATGATAATTCCGATTTCAATACAAAATCAAATTCCTTTAAATACTCAAAAGGCTTCTTTTCATGATAATTCAATCTTTTAATATATCATCAATATATCCCTGAGTTTTGAAATAACTTCATGAAATGTTTTTTTACTGTTTTGACAGGTAGAAGAGATAGCCATGTAGATAGTACGTATATCAAAATTTATCATATATGTTCAGTCCTGGGAGATAACGAACCATTTTTTTTATTTTAAGATATTTTGATGATGAATTAAATGTCGTATATCTCGATTATATTTTGCATTTTTGCACAGCAGTCTTTTGACTTTCAAATTTATATTTTACAGTCAGTAAAACGAACATTGACCCAGTTTTGCCAGTGGGTAAGAGGGATTTTCTATTCAGAAAAATTAGAAAAATATTTAAGTGTGCATCAATCAAGGAGAGTCTTATGTTAAAATTATTGAAGTTCTTTTTTAAATTGCAGAATAAACTGAATAATTTTGGAAAATGGGAATAACTTTTGTAAATTAAAAGTATATAATTTAAAATAAGTAATTGATAAGATGTCAAAGATCAAAAGATATCAATTTGTAAAGAAAGATATTACATACTAATTGAATTTCTTACTTTTTTTGAATGAAAATAATGGAAAACTTTTTTTTTTTGATTTTCCAGAATGTTAGTATACGAGGTATTAAAAACTTATAAAATAAGAGAGGATTATGAGCTTAGGTTCTTAGTGTAGAAATTCAAATGATGGTAGATTCATTATGATGTTATCATTGATGAAAAACTTATTTCTCCCTAAATTTTACCTGAATAATTATTAGCACATAATGAAGAAAATGATGCGTTTTCAACTTTTTCAATTTAAAAAAATGTGAAAAAATTAATTAAATACCGATTTTCAATAAAGATATGTGTATAAAATAAGAAAGAGAACAAATGCAGTTTTCTGTAGGACTGGGAACAGAATAAATACTTTTGACTAATAAGTTTCTGACAAAAAAAAAAACACCTAGATGCATTCCTAATATAAAAAATATACAATTCAAAAAATGAAATATAATTGTTCAACAAATTGTCTCATTCTAGAGACTTCATGCGTGCATATAATTGTGATTGATTAAATATCTAAAATTTAAATAGTTTTGTAATCCGAAGTACCGATCAGCTCTTTCTCTCATGATATTTTCTCCAATGGTGATATTCATTTTAAAACAAGCAAAGAATGATTATAATGGGCATTGCTCACATTAAAAGATTTTAGAACCCCATGATAATTCCGATTTCAATACAAAATCAAATTCCTTTAAATACTCAAAAGGCTTCTTTTCATGATAATTCAATCTTTTAATATATCATCAATATATCCCTGAGTTTTGAAATAACTTCATGAAATGTTTTTTTACTGTTTTGACAGGTAGAAGAGATAGCCATGTAGATAGTACGTATATCAAAATTTATCATATATGTTCAGTCCTGGGAGATAACGAACCATTTTTTTTATTTTAAGATATTTTGATGATGAATTAAATGTCGTATATCTCGATTATATTTTGCATTTTTGCACAGCAGTCTTTTGACTTTCAAATTTATATTTTACAGTCAGTAAAACGAACATTGACCCAGTTTTGCCAGTGGGTAAGAGGGATTTTCTATTCAGAAAAATTAGAAAAAATATTTAAGTGTGCATCAATCAAGGAGAGTCTTATGTTAAAATTATTGAAGTTCTTTTTTAAATTGCAGAATAAACTGAATAATTTTGGAAAATGGGAATAACTTTTGTAAATTAAAAGTATATAATTTAAAATAAGTAATTGATAAGATGTCAAAGATCAAAAGATATCAATTTGTAAAGAAAGATATTACATACTAATTGAATTTCTTACTTTTTTTGAATGAAAATAATGGAAAACTTTTTTTTTTTTGATTTTCCAGAATGTTAGTATACGAGGTATTAAAAACTTATAAAATAAGAGAGGATTATGAGCTTAGGTTCTTAGTGTAGAAATTCAAATGATGGTAGATTCATTATGATGTTATCATTGATGAAAAACTTATTTCTCCCTAAATTTTACCTGAATAATTATTAGCACATAATGAAGAAAATGATGCGTTTTCAACTTTTTCAATTTAAAAAAATGTGAAAAAATTAATTAAATACCGATTTTCAATAAAGATATGTGTATAAAATAAGAAAGAGAACAAATGCAGTTTTCTGTAGGACTGGGAACAGAATAAATACTTTTGACTAATAAGTTTCTGACAAAAAAAAAACACCTAGATGCATTCCTAATATAAAAAATATACAATTCAAAAAATGAAATATAATTGTTCAACAAATTGTCTCATTCTAGAGACTTCATGCGTGCATATAATTGTGATTGATTAAATATCTAAAATTTAAATAGTTTTGTAATCCGAAGTACCGATCAGCTCTTTCTCTCATGATATTTTCTCCAATGGTGATATTCATTTTAAAACAAGCAAAGAATGATTATAATGGGCATTGCTCACATTAAAAGATTTTAGAACCCCATGATAATTCCGATTTCAATACAAAATCAAATTCCTTTAAATACTCAAAAGGCTTCTTTTCATGATAATTCAATCTTTTAATATATCATCAATATATCCCAGACTTTTAAAATAACTTCCTGAAATGTTTTTTTACTATTTTGACAGGTAGAAGAGATAGCCATGTAGATAGTACGTATATCAAAATTTATCATATATGTTCAGTTCTGGGAGATAACAAACAATTTTTTTAAAAGATATTTTGATGATGAATTAAATGTCGTATATCTTGATTACATTGTGCATTTTTGTACAGCAGTCTTTTGACTTTCAAATTCATATTTTACAGTCAGTAAAATGAACATTGACCCAGTTTTGCCAGTGGGTAAGAGGGATTTTCTATTCAGAAAAATTAGAAAAATATTTTAGTGTGCATCAATCAAGGAAAATCTTATGTTAAAATTATTGAAGTTCTTTTATAAATTGCAGAATAAACTGAATAATTTTGGAAAATGGGAATAACTTTTGTAAAATTAAAAGAATATAATTTAAAATAAGTAATTGATAAGATGTCATAGATCAAAAGATATCATTTTGTAAAGAAAGATATTACATACTAATTCCTACTTTTTTGAATGAAAATAATGGAAAACCCTTTTTTTTTTGATTTTGGAGAATGTTAGTATACGAGGTATTAAAAACTTATAAAATACGAGAGGATTATGAGCTTAGGTTCTTAGTGTAGAAATTCAAATGATAGTAGATTCATTATGATGTTATCGTTGATGGAAAACTTATTTCTCCCTAAATTTCACCTGAATAATTATTAGCACATAATGAAGAAAATGATGCGTTTTCAACTTTTTCAATTTTAAAAAATGTGAAAAAATTAATTAAATACCGATTTTCAATAAAGATATGTGTATAAAATAATAAAGAGAACAAATGCAGTTTTCTGTAGGACTGGGGACAGAATAAATACTTTTGACTAATTAGTTTCTGACAAAAAAACACCAATATGCATTCCTAATACAAAAAATATACATTTCAAAAAACAAAATATAATTGTTCAACAAATTGTCTTATTCTAGATACTTCATGCATGCATATAATTGTGAATGATTAAATATCTAAAATTTAAATAGTTTTTTTAAGCCGAAGTACCGACCAGCTCTTTCTCTCGTGATATTTTCTCCAATGGTGATATTCATTTTAAAACAAGCAAAGAATGATTATAATGTTAATTAATCAAACTAAAAGATTTTAGAACCCCATGATAATTCCGATTTCAATACAAATTCATATTCCTTTAAATACTCAAAATGCGTCTTTTCATGATATTTCAATCTTTTAATATATCATCAATATATCCCTGACTTTTAAAATAATTTCATGAAATGTTTTTTTTACTGTTTTGACAGGTAGAAGAGATAGCCATGTAGATAGTACGTATATCAAAATTTATCATATATGTTCAGTTCTGGGAGATAACAAACCATTTTTTTTAATTTTAAAGATATTTTGATGATGAACTAAATGTCGTATATCTCGATTATATTGTGCATTTTTGCACATCAGTCTTTTGACTTTGAAATTTATATTTTACAGTCAGTAAAGCGAACATTGACCCAGTTTTGCCAGTGGGTAAGAGGGATTTTCTATTCAGAAAAATTAGAAATTTTTTTAAGTGTGCATCAATCAAGGAGAATCTTATGTTAAAATTATTGAAGTCCTTTATAAATTGCAGAATAAACTGAATAATTTTGGAAAATGGGAATAACATTTGTAAATTTAAAGAATATAATTTAAAATAAGTTATTGATAAGATGTCATACATCAAAAGATATCATTTTGTAAAGAAAAATATTACATACTAATTGAATTTCCGACTTTTTTGAATGAAAATAATTTAATACTTTTTTTTTGATTTTGGAGAATGTTAGTATACGAGGTATTAAAAACTTATAAAATACGAGAGGATTATAAGCTTAGGTTCTTAGTGTAGAAATTCAAATGATGGTAGATTCATTATGATGTTATCATTGATAAAAACTTATTTCTCCCTTAATTTCACCTGAATAATTATTAGCACATAATGAAGAAAATGATGCGTTTTAAACCTTTTCAATTTTAAATGATGTGAAAAAATTAATTAAATACCGATTTTCCATAAAGATATGAGTATAAAATAATAAAGAGAAAAAAGCAGTAGGACTGGGGACAGAATAAATTCTTTTGACTAATTAGTTTCTGAAAAAAAACCCACCTAGATGCATTTCTAATATAAAAAATATACAATTGAAAAAATAAACTATAATTGTTCAACAAATTGTCTTATTCTAGATACTTCATGCATGCATATAATTGTTATTGATTAAATATTTAATATTTAAATAGTTTTTTAATCCGAAGTACCGACCGGCTCTTTCTCTCATGATATCTTCTCCAATGGTGATATTCATTTTAGAATTGTCACATTGACAGGTGCATTGCGATCGATGTATCGTTTATATATTGTTGTATGGGATTTAATCACTGACAAATTTGCCTGTTATAGTAAGTTTTATGCGGTCTACAACTATTCAGATGTTTGAAATAGCAAATAATTTTATTTTGTGGTATTTTGAAGACCTTATTTTTGTGTGACATCAAAAGTAAACATTTCCCGTACAAATAAGGCCCCACCTCCTTACTGTAACCTTATCTGAGCTGCGTTGTAGGCGTAAAAACTGATACTTAGATCTAGCAGATATGTATTTATTTACATGTGGTAAGATCGAGTAACTTTTTAAAATTAAAGGACAAGATAGGGTAACGGCCGAATCACGTCCCTTATTTGATGTAAAAATCAGAACACTGGTAAAATTGTGACAGTTTGTAGTTAAGAAGTTAAAATTATGCTTACTATAAAACAAACATTAATTTAAATTCAAAGCTTACATGGAAGCCACTACACGATGCACAAGTAGGATATTTTCCAGATTTTCATCAGTTCTGGCGGAATTTCATCATATCTGAGACACTTTTCTCTTCGGAAAACTTAGAGCACAAGCTTGCCTATCTGAGATTTTCACACATAAACTGCATCTGATACTAGTGTATAAGGTATATAAATTTGGTAGATAGGCAAGCTTGTGCTCTATGTTTTCCGAAACAAAATGTGGTGTAAAATCAAAGAAAATTTGCATAAAAATGAGAAATTTCGAAAACTGACCGATTTCCTGACCTCTTTATGACCTTTGTCTATTCTTACTTTTAAATGCAATACTCATTTTGTGGAAGGGATGACAGCTTTTTCATGGATACAATGTAGGATCATTCTGAAAGACACCAAAAATCGGGAAACAAATAAGGGTCTTACCATATCTTGTCCTTACATTTATAAAATTCGGAGTTTTTCTTGAATCCCGAGGACTGATAATGAAAAGATTGCATGGATACAAATTATAGAGATCGTTATCAGAAGGGAAGTGTCCCCTAACCAAACCAGTTAAACAGAAATTGTTTGTGTTCCATTTGGATATTTGCCAATTAGAGGCTAGATAACAACCACATTTAATTCTTTGCGAACAAATATTTTTGGTTCACTAAAGACTTAATCCATGGATCATTATTTACGTCGTACTGTTGCAGAATGACAAGGCCACATTGTGTATTTTGAAAGTGAAGGAACCCCTTTGTGTTTTGATTCGAGTTATGTTACCGTTATTTCATGACACTTTGATTCATGAGTTATGCAATATTTTTTAAGAGAACAAAGACAAACTGGAGCCGAGCTCCTTACAAAGCAACGAGTATGTGTTCCGTTGGAGCTGTGGACAGAAAGTACCGACCTTGGGTCAAGGTCACTGCACTTTTATATGTAAACAACTTTCTTCTCAGCATGAACCTCCAGTGAATCTTAATTACAAAGATATGCTTAAACAATTTTTTCTCTGTCAGTGACCTTGATTTGCCAGAAAGACCTTTGATCAGGGTCATAACACAACCTCCAATCATAAGTAATCTATGTTTCAAGTAAGAACCTCCAATGATTTTCATTTACTAATTCATAGCGTGGGAAAGCAAAATATTTCTTCTGTCAGTGACCTTGATCTTAACGGAATAACCTTGGCTCTGTGTCGAGACAAACCCTCAATCTCAAACAACTTTTAGTGATTTGAAATTCATAACCCTGACAGGAATTTCACAGTTTTTCTGTCATTGGCCATGAATTTGTTAAACTGACCTTATTTCAAGTCATCTGAAACCGGCGGAATATAAGCAATGTGTATCAAGTATTAACATGAACAAATATAATCCAGATTGAAATGATACTATTTTCTGAGCCAAATTCGTAGAGAAGACTTTTTGTAACATGCAATCTCTATATCAAGTATGAGCGTACAGATATTCTCGATTACTTATAAATGACTGCGACATAACATTTATTCTTTATCCAGTGACCTTGAATTTGCCGTTATATTGCCTTGAATCAATACAATGACACTTCCTAGGATCATTGGAAATCTTTGTATCGAGTATGATCGAGCTTCCGGTTTTTTTAAGTTATAGCCTGGCCTTCTGGGAAAAAAACTTTAAGGGACAGACAGACATCTTGACAGTTAAACACACAATTTAATTCCCAACCCATCCACCCTACCCCAAAAAATACACAATCATTTTGCGGGGAAAACTCTGGCAATTATTTGAAAAAAATCTTTTTTTTATATCAGGAAGCTTTCATGAGTAATGTTTCCCATTCTTGTTCAGAAGTTCGTAAGAATGATATTTTAAAACGACTCCTTCTTTATTTTTAGTAATCATTTTCGAGATTATTTTCATTTTAAATCCCCCAAGGTAGCTCGCAAAGCGCAGTGATTAGAGCGTCTGTTCTATAGTCGCGGAGTAAGGAGTTGGTTCGAATCCCGCTCTAGGACATGGGGACCTGTTCTTCGGATGAGACCGTATGAAACGAGGTCCCGTGTTGCTTAAGGTGCTGGCATGAAAAAAATCCCTCCCTGCTCAAAGGCCTTCAGTGCCGATTATAGGACAATATTTGAAGCTCTCCATTGACAAGTGCATGATGGCGTCACTATATGAGTGAACGATGCTCGAGAGGGACGTTAAAACATAAACAATCAATCATATCCCCCGACAAAAACTGATTAAGAATTTCGCCTCTTAATTATTTCGGGAGGGGTGGTGAAAGTTTAAGCTACGTACAACTTTCAGTCCATTGAATATGAATGTTTACTTCGGAATTTTTCTTTACAATTGTACGGTTTTCGTATCAATTTATAAGCATAAGTTAATTTCAGCTAAAAACAAAATTAACATCTTCTATTGACAAACAAATTTTTATATGAAACTTTTTTTAATAAAACAAATGTTTACCTATGATCTATTTAATTGCCTTTTTATTCGGATATCGGCCGACGAATATGTTTAAAATTCGCACCATCTTGTTCCATTTTGTCACAGGTCAGAAAAACAACCTTGAGGTATTTTAAAACATCACCGGATGTTAATATTCAAACAACATGAAGTTCCTATTTATGAAGGATAGACGGGGTACAAAGTTCTTCCATAATAATACTAAACTTAAAAGTCCAAAAATTAAATATCTTCCCTCATTTATTTCAAAGTTTGGGGAAAAGGGTGGGGTAGTCATGGTTTATACGTAATACATTCGAGGTTATTATTCTGTTAGACAGAAAGGTCCAAACAGTTGCAATTTGCTGATCATGATCTATAACATGCTGACAAACCCAAACCATAAAAAGTGACCCCACGGCCCATAATTTTTAGACTGTATTCTTTATTCTTGATGTTATACGAAAATTAGTTTGGCAATTGGTTGAGAATTTAAAAAGTTACAGAGAAAAAGCCGTTTTCTGCACTGACCCCTAAAATCCCTTCTATTTTTAGGGATTTTTATTTTCATGACCTAACCACCTTGAGACACCTGGAGACAATGCTAAAATCAATATTTATATGAAATATCACGAGATTTGCTTGCCTACCTTGGAGGTAATAGAACAAACGTGATTTCAAATTTAACATAGAAATCTCCATAGGCAGGTTTAAGGAACTCATAAAAACGGAATTACTCTTCAGATGCATACCAAACTTGAAACATAGACAGCATATAACGTTTCAAACAGGTGGGCAAAGAGAGATAACTCTTGCACAAATATTTTTTAAAAGACTTAAAAATGCTATATTTCAGGTCTCTAAAACTCCTATAAGGGGTCAAAAAATGACCCAACGGACCATAATTTTTAGACTGTTCTTTGTATGCTTAAGTCAAATCTGAAAACTATTTAAGAATTCATTGAGAAATAAAAAAGTTACAGGCAAAGTTTTGTATTCAATAATGGCTCCTAAAAATCTCTTTTTTCCAAAATTTTAATTTTCTAATCTGATGATGACACAACAGTATCAGAGTCATTTTGTATATAAAATATTACAAGAAAACTTTGATTACTTTAAGAGATAATGTCCCATGATTAATTTCAATTTAAAATAAAACTTTCAAGACCCATAAAACCGGAAGTTCTGTTCTGATTGATATAAAACTTACAGTATATGTTCTACTAATTAGTTTTAACATATTTCTATCCTCAAAATAATTTTTGTAACGTCATTTTGACTTTTAAAAATCCCCCCCCCCCTTCTTCAACGTTTGAAGTCTTATATCTCGAAAAGTATATGTGGTCAAAAATTACATACGCGCACTTTTTTTATTGGATTAGGTCTCTAGAATTCATATCTTAAATTTGGGAGTATTCGGCTTCTTTAGAATGTTCAGTTTTTGTTTCGTTGAAACCGGATGTGACCATACCGGAAGTTCTTCATGTTTCACGCACGGGAGATTAAAATACCTATTTTTAAAGGTACTCCCGAAATACTAAACTATAGTGTTCAGTATAATAATAATAATAACTAGATGTGAAGCTCGTTGCGAGCAACGAGAGGTCTTCCCCCCGATTCCGGAAAGAAAAAGTAAAATCGAGCTGAAAAAGTTAAAAAGATATGCACACAAGGGGGAGTTAAGCCCAAGTCGCTAGCAAGAAATTCCAACGCACTAAATTTAACGCTATCGGGACCTCTAATCTAAATCCAGTTTTATATATTAACGAAACAGTTCTTCTCTCTTAAAATTATCAAATTTAGCGCCAAACGCCTTGAGTTAATCTTCGCCCCCTTTCTTTGGAATGTTCTATTAAATAGGTGTGATAGCTTCAATGAAATTAAGAAAAGAACGTTCTTATAGCCTAAGATTCGAGGTTTAGAAAGTATATTTAACACATTTTACAAATTCCATATTGTATATACTAGTATGCATGTAACACTAAAGCGATGAAACGTTATGATTTTTTTTTTCAATTTCCTGTTTATCCTCAAAGTGAACTATCCCGATTAGTTAATCGAAAAAGGTTGAAACGTTTCGCCGAAAAAAACGGCTCGCCCTACGACGGTCGAGGAATCATATATCATTTATGCTAAATAACTTGAATCAGGTCTTTGAGACAAGAATGCTCAAATAAACTCCATGAAGCGATCTTTAAAAGAATAGATTTCTTATTTTTGTATTATTTAGTTTAATATGACACAAGTGTGCACAGGAAAAACCGAGTGGTTAAGATATATACGAACAATATTAATTGATATTCTTTCTTGAGAAAGTATTACTTATAAGTATGATTTAAGATCTGTTTTTCCGTAATGCACAAAAGATATTAGGCATCAAATTACATTTGCATATTTAGTCTTCTCTTTCTCTACTTTGAAAACCAGCCAAAACAAATTATAGAAGACGTTAGTTTGACACAGAACTGCAACGTAACTACGACGTGACAATCAAGGTGTTCCTTTATATTTCATTTATTCTTATGTTACTTTCGTTCAAGCAAACGCGCGGCTGACTCCATAAACCACTTTTGCGAAATGTCGGCGTTGACTGAGACAGCCGCCATTTTGAACCCGCTTCAGATTTTTGAATGCTAATATCTAGAGTTAAGATTTATCAACATTCGAACAAATTATATAGTAAGCATTATAATGAGGATTTCTATGAAGATACTAAAAATAACTGAAAAATACTGAATAATAAAAAAGTTAGGAAATACGATTTTTTTAAAATTTGCATCTCATAACGACCGGAAGTACTGACGACGCACGAAAAGGTGATTCTGCAAACCACAAAGGCATGATCTATCATCTCCAATAAGTCTTAATATCATATACTTTACCATTTTCGATAAAAGTGCGCGACAAAATCGCATTTTAAAATCAGGAAATTGTCCATGACTTGGCACCAGAAGCGAGTTTTCCAAATTTCTCTTCGGATGTAACAACTTCATATAATGACACATATTTTGTAAAAGTTTCATGAGAAACCGCTGAATAGTTTTTGAGAAATCGCGTGCACAAAATTTTGTCAAAAAAAAAGAATAAGAATAATAAGAAAGAGTACAATCACTATAAGGTCTTCCGTTGGAGACGGAAGACCTTAATAATAATAACTAGAGCAAAGCTCGTTGTAAAGCAACGAGTAGGTCTTCCGTCCTGTTTTGACCGGAATTGCTGGAAGTGACATCAACAAAAGATAGCAATGAGCTAAGTCGTCTCCAGTGACTTTATAATTTAAATTTTGCATCGAAACCTTCAAAATAAGCTATTTTTAGCTACTTCCGGTTTGACCGGAAGTGACGAAGACGGACTGAAAATTAATTTGTATGCTCCCAGGGACATATATTATCCAAAAGCCTATCAAGAACGGCAAAAATATGCGTTTTCCGACCACTTCTGGTTTGGCCGGAAGTGACGACGCCGGACGTATTTTGACAACTTAAGCAGATAAAGCTTGACTTTTTGAACAACTTTGCTTCTTTGACGTATTACAAATTCTCAATACGTTTTGAGATATAAAGAAAAAACTGTCGGTCCCTCTAGGCCCTTAAATTTAGGGGCCAGCCCTTTTTTTGAGATATCATTTGAAAGATCTTTAAATTCTACACTTCTTTTGTTCTTAATGTTTTCAAAATATTTTCAGATTAAAAGATATGGAAGAAAAGGTGTGAGAAATTTTGAAATTTGATAGGTCTATTTTCGGGCCATAGCGAGCGCCGACGTGCGTCATTTCCGGTAAATTTGATATACCTGATGCACCTCTCCAGACATAGCTCTACCTAGCCTCAAAATTTGAAGTTTCTATCTAGAGCCGTTTTTCGGGAAAATTGTGGACAAAATGACCCTTAAAAATCAGAAAATCGACGATATCTCTAAACCGGAAGTGACATCATCGAAACGGAAAAAAAACGCATAAGGTTCAAGTGATGTTCCATACATCCAGAAAGTTTCATAAGATTTCGTTGAGCCGTTTTCGAGAAATCGCGTGCACAAAATCGGTAAGAAAAAAAATAATAATAATTAACTAGAGCAAAGCTCGTTGCAAAGCAACGAGTAGGTCTTCCGTCCGGTTTTGACGGGAAGTGACATCAACACAAGAAAGCAATTAGCTAAGTTGTCTCCAGTGACTTTAAAATTTCAATTTTGCATAAAAATTTTCAAAACAAACTATTTTTGGCTACTTCCGGTTTGACCGGAAGTTACGACGACGGACGGAAAAATTAATTTTTATGCTACCAGAGACATATATTATCCAAAAACTTGTCTAGAACGGCCAAAATACGTGTTTTCCGACTACTTCCGGTTTGGCCGGAAGTGACGACGCCGGACGTATTATGACGACCCAATAGATAAACCTTGACATTTTGAACAACTTTGCTTCTTTAATGTATCTCAAATTCTCAATACTTTTTGAGATATAAAGAAAAAACTTTCGGCCCCTCTAATCCCTTAATTTTAGGGGCCAGCCCTTTTTTCGAGATATCATTTGAAAGATCTTGGAATTCTACACTTCTTTTGTTCTATATGTTTAATCAAATTATTTTTAGGTAAAAAGATATCGTAGAAAAGGTGTTAAAATAATGAAATTCGCAATATGTCATTTTTCGGGTCATAGCGAGCGCCGACGTGCGGCACTTCCGATAAAAATGAAATACCTTACGCATATCTACAGACCTAGGACTATCATGCCTGAAAGTTTCATGATTCTATCTAGAACCATTTCTTAGAAAGTCTGCGGACAACCTGACCCTTCAAAAATCATAAAATCGGCAATATCTCCGAACCGGAAGTGACGTCATCAAATCAAAAAATATGTATCAGGTTCAAGTAATGTTACATAAGTCCTGAAAGTTTCATTAAAATCCATCGAGCCGTTTTCGAGAAATCGCGTGGACAAAATCGGTAAGAAAAAAAAGAATAACTAGAGCCGAGCTCGTTGCAAAGCAACGAGAAGGTCTTCCGTCCGGTTTTGACCGGAAGTACCGGAAGTGACTTCAACAAAGAAAGCAATGAGCTCAGTAGTCTCCAGTGACTTTATAATTTCAATTTTGCATCAAAACCTTCAAAAAAAGCTATTTCTGGCTACTTCCGGTTTGACCGGAAGTGACGTCGACGGACGGAAAATTACGTTTTAAACTTCCAGTGACATTTGTAACCCCCAAACCTGTCAAATACGGCAAAAATATTCAATTTTGGAACACTTCCGGTTTGACCGGAAGTGACGTTGCTGGACGTATTTTGACGACACCATTAGATAAAGCTTGAAATTTTGAACAACTTTGCCTATTTGATGTATTACAAATTCTCAACACTTTTTGAGATATAAAGAAAAATCGTTCGGCCCCTCTGAGCCCCTAATTTTAGGGGCTAGCCCTATTTCCGAGATATTATTTGAAAGATCTTGAAATTCTACACTTCTTTTGTTCTATATGTTTTCACAAAATATTTCCAGGTAAAAAGATATCGTAGAAAAAGTGTTAAAAATTTTGAAATTCGCGATACGACTGTTTCGGGCCATAGCGAGCGCCGACGTGCGGCACTTCCGATTAAAATGAAATACGTTATACATATCTACAGACTTTGGTCTATCATACCTGAAAGTTTCATGTTTCTATCTTGAGCCATTATTGAGAAAGTCTGCGGACAAACTGACCTTTCAAAAATCATAAAATCAGCAATATCTCCAAACCGGAAGTGACGTCATCAAATCGGAAAAAAATGCATAAGGTTCAAGTAATGTAAAATAAGTCCTGAAAGTTTCATGGAAATCCATCGAACCGTTTTTGATAAATCGCGTGCACAAAATCGGTAAGAAAAAAAAGAATAATAAAAGTGGAAAAGAAACCTAAGAATAACAAGAAGGTCTTCCGCTGAAGACGGAAGACCTTAATAATATAGAAGAAAAAAAGTGAAAAAGAAACCGAAGAATAACAAGAAGGTCTTCCGCTGAAGACGGAAGACCTTAATAAAAGTGAAAAAGAAACCGAAGAAAAACAATGTCTTCCGCTGAAGACGGAAGACCTTAATAAAGACGAAAACAATAGGTCTTTTTGAGAAAAGCCGAAAAGCCCTAATAATATAAAAGACGAAAACAATAGGTCTTTTCGTCAAAAGTCGAAAAGCCCTTATAACTAGATCTTTTTGTCGTTTAACAAAAACGGAGGGCTTTTCGACCCCTTAAAAGGAAGAATCTTATATTACATAGTAAAAATAAAAAAACTCAAATAATACAATATCGCAAAAGTTCTTTTGAGATCAATCCTGATCTGAAAACATAACGATTCTCTTTGTCCACCAAAGTCTCAAAGAGACATAACTCTTTCATAAATATTTAAAACATACGAAAATGTACTGTTTTCCAATCCACTAAAACTCCTATAAGGGGTCAAAAAGGGACCCCACGGGCCATAATTTTTAAACTGTACTCTTTATGCTTAATGCAAAATCAAAATTAGTTTGAAGATCGATTGAGAAATAAAAAAGTTACAGAGAAAAAGCTGTACTTACCCCTAAAATCCCTTATATTTAAGGGAATTTTATTTCCATGAACTTACAAACTGTAGACAATTATAGAGCCATTATTCATGTTTAAATATCACGAAAATTACTTCCCTTTTGAGATATTTCATATTCAACAAGGAAATCTCCATAGACAATTTTAAGGGACTCATAAAACCGGAAGTACTCTTCATATACATACCAAAGTTGAAACAGAGGAAATATTAGGCTCCAAAAAGGTGGACAAAGGGAGATAACTGTTGCACAATTATTTTTTGATACTACTGAAAAATACAATATTTCAGATCTCTAAAAGTCCTATAAGGGATCAAAAAGTGACCCCAACGACCATCATTTCTAAAATACCCTCCTTATGCCTAACTACAAACCGAAAAAAAAGTTTGAAGATATGGGGCAAATAAAAAAAGTTACAATCAAAAAACTATTTTTCTATTCTGGCCCCTAAAATCCCTTCCATTTTAAGGAACATTGTTTTCATGACCAAACCCTTAAAAAACAGTGCAAATATTATTATTCATGTGAAATATTACAAGAATTGCTTGCTGTACTTTTAAGATAAAGAAACAAACGTGATTTCAAATTTAACATAGAAATCTCCATAGACAATTTTAAGGAACTTATAAAACCGGAAGTACTCTTCATATATATACCAAAATTGAAACAAAGAGAGCATATAACACCTCAAACAGATTGGCAAAGGGAGATAATTGTTACTCAATCATTTTATGAAAAGACTTAAAAACACAATATTTCAGGTCTCTAAAATTCCTATAAGGGTTCAAAAAGTGACCCCACGGACCACATGTTTTTAATTGTCTATTTATGCTAAAGTCAAATCCGAAAACTGTTTAAAAATTCATTGAGAAATAAAAAAGTTACAGGCTCTGTTTAAAATGTTGGCCTCTAGAAATCCCTTATTTTCCCGAATTTTGACTTCATAATCTAATGAAATCGGAACAGTATCAGAGTCATTCTGTATACAAATTATTAAAATAAAATCCTAGTTACTTTAAGAGATAATGCAACAAAACTGATTTCATTTTAACATAAAAATGTAAAGACCCATAAAACTGGAAGTTCAGTTCTGATTGAAATGAAACTTACAGGATATGTTCTACTAAATAGTTTCAACATATTTTAATCCTCAAAATAATTTTTGTAACGTTCTTGTGACTTTCAAAAATTTCATCCCCACTTCTTCAATGTTTGAAGTCCTATATCTGAAAAAGTAAATGTAGTCTAAAATCACATTACGCGCACTTTTTTATAGGATTAGGTCTCTAGAATTCATATCTTAAATTTGGGAATAAAATAAAATACCTACTTTTAAAGGAACTGCAAAAAATTTTAGCAAGAGAATTGCTAAGTATAATAATAATAATAATAATAATAATAATAACGAGAAGGTCTTCCCTTCGATTTTTGATAACAACTTCCGGTCTTTATCATTCACTTCCAGTGTGACCGGAAGTACTTATAATGACCTATAACTCCTTTCTGAGTGTGAGGGAATCATCCCTGATAATTTCGAGGAAAAATGCTCATTTTTGGACTACTTCCAGCTTGGAAAAAATAACTTCCAGTGGACATAATATTACTCGAGGCTCCATAAGAAACATTTAAAAAATAAAAAAATTAAAAATTTGCGTATTTTAAAACTACTTCCGATGGACATCGGACTTGAAGGCAACAAAAACCATATATCCATCTCAAATCTAGGAGTCATAATCTATCATCCCTGAAAGTTTCAGGACCCAATCTCTAACCGTTTTCAAGAACACCCTCGGACAAAATGACACTTTAAAAACAGAAAAATGACCATATCTCGCGACCGGAAGAAACGACGGCGAAATAAAAAAAAGCCATGAAGTTCAAATAGTTCCTATCATTGCTGAAAGTTTTATGAAAAACTGTCGAGGCGTTCTCGAGAAATCGTCTGCACAAAATCGGTAAGAAAAAAAATAAAAATAATAGTGGAAAAGAAATAACAGAATTAGTAGAACGTCTTCCGTTGGAAAAGGAAGACCTTAATAATAATAATAATAATAAACAAGACGAAAACAATAGGTCTTTTCGACAAAAGTCGAAAAGCCCTTATTAATTAGACAATTCTTGATACAGGGACTATCTGGTAAATATATAAATGTACATGAATAAAAAGTCTTTCTCTCGCTTTCTCTCGTACATATTTATATTTTTTTCAAACCAAGAAAAGTAATGTGCATTATATATAATTATGTTCCCGAAATGAAGTTGAGGAACATATTGTTTTTACTCTGTGTCCTCTTATTATTATTATTAAGGTCTTCCGTTTCCAACGGAAGACCTACTGCTGATTCTGTTGTTTCTTTCCCACTATTATCATTATTATTTTTTTTTCTTACCGATTTTGTGCAGACGATTCCTTGAGAACGCTGCGACTGTTTTACATGAAATTTCAGCAATGATTGGAAACTATTTGATCTTTATGCTTTTTTTTTTTAAATTTTGCAGTCGTCACTTCCAGTCGCGAGATATGGTCATTTTTCTGTTTTTTAAAGTGTCATTTTGTCTGAGAGTGTTCTCAAAAGCAGTTGGAGATTGGGTCCTGAAACTTTCAGGGATGATAGATTATGACTCGTAGATTTGAGAAGAAAATAAATAAATAAATATTTTTGTTGCCATCACGTCCGCTGTCCACCGGAAGTAGTTTAAAAATATGCAAAATTTTTTTTTTCTTTTTTAAACGTTTCTTATGGAGGCAAATAGAGTGTCTCGAGCAATATTATGTCCACCGGAAGTTATTTTTTTCCAAACCGGAAGAAGTCCAAAAAATTAGCATTTTTCCTCTAAATTATCAGGAATGATTCCTTCACACTCAGAGAGGTGTTATACGTCATTTTAAGTACTTCCGGTCACACCGGAAGTGAATTATAAAACCGGAAGTTGTTTGAAAATTATAGATTTCACTATTAAATGTGTTCTCACGTATTTTGAATAATTGATATAAACATTTTTTTTTTCATTTCAAGTCGTTTTAAATCTTATCAAAAATCGAAAGGAAGACATACTCCTTGCTCGCAACGAGATCTCATCTAGTTTTTATTATTTTTCTTCTTCCTGGGAAAATCTTTTCTGCGAGTAATCTTGTAAACTACACGTCCGACTAAGGTAAAACCTTTTTGGGTCAGTAGGCATGTTATGTAGATTTGCGGAACGCGGGTCACATGCAACACGTGAAATGACCAAAATAATAGATATATCCGTAACTTTTCTATTTTTTGATTATATGCTTTGATTGTCATAATATAAGTATATAATAGTAGTATAGACATGATGAAATGGTCAAAATCAAGATCTCACGCGCATGCACGTGCACTTCGCTCTGATTGGCTGAAACTAAAGTCTCAATATCTTTATTGTTTTACGTCATAATCCTTTGAAATTTTAAACTTAGACACACATTATGACAATTTACAGCATAGTATATGAGAATTATCATGAGAGCACGTACATGCGTTTGTGCTGGCAAGAGCGCGCATGTGCAACATGTGAAATAACCAATATTATGGATGAAGCGGTAACTTTTGTATTTCTTGATGAAATTTTTTGAAACTCACAATGCATCTATATATTAGTTGCATAGACAAGATTACATGGTCAGGATCTTACGCGCATGAACGTGCGCTTTGCTCTGATTGGCTGAAACTAAAGTCTCAATATCTTTCTTGTTTTACGTCATAACCCTTTGAAATTTGGAACTTAGTTACACATTATATAGATCTACAGCACGATATATTATTATTATCATGAAAGCATGTAAATCCACGTGTGCTCCAATCTGATTGGCTGAAACTTTACATGCTTATTTCTTTCTTGTTTCTCAACAAAACAGGATGAAGTGTAGAATATGAATAGGTATAATGGATTCCTACATGATACACTGTACTGCTATCAAAATTGAATGCAAGGACGTGCTTGCATGCACATGTACACACAGAATGCGTAATGTACACACAGAATGCGTAAAATGAACAATATGTTTGAAAAACGGTAAAATATATATTTTTATGACTTTTTATCTATTTCTGAAATATAAAGATATGTTAATGGTTTAGACAGCATGCCATGATAACTTTGCATGTTCATGCAAGTGCGTTTTCGTGCACTGCGTTAAATGACAAAAAGTTGATATCGTTGTAGCTTTTGAAATGAAATTCTGCGATACTAAGCATTTTTAAGAACGTTTTAAAGGAAATTTGTACAAAAAGGGAGTTGGGGAGCGTTTTGGGAACATCTGTAACGGTCCCCGTTACAACTAGAACTAGTTCATAATAATTTTAAAGAAAATACTGACTTATATACAGTAAACGACACAAATGGTTTGACTATGGTGCCGTTATGATTCTAACAGTTTAAATTAGGTCATAAAAGTGTGTAACTACATGATAAGTTTGTTTTATTCAATAGCTGTAGACTGTTATATAAGTTCTTAAATTTTCGATTCTGGACATGAGGTGCGAGTTTATTACTACTAACATGTACATTGTATAACCTGCTACCGATATTTAATCACGGAACAAAATTACAATGTTAGCAAATTATACTAATCATTTACGGGTTTTGAATAAATTATAAAACAAATTAAGTTCATTGATTTAAAATCTTGAATGTTTTTTTTTTAACTTTACTATCAAACCTGTAATAAATAGGCACTGTGCAGCACACAAGTCACTGATGAAGTAACCTATCGGTGTTTAATCCATTACATTGACTATAATTCTAGCCTGATGATTCGGAAGATTCTCTTTAAAAGTTTAAAATTGGTATAGCCATGGTAAAAATCTGTGATAAAAAAATATGTTTGGGAAATTTATATTGAAAACGGATTTATTTGTGTGTGAAAAGGGCTAAGCCTGTGCATTGAAATCAATATTGGTTGAAGTAGAGTAACTACTGATCGCTAGTCCTTACGCAATGAAGCGTCAAAATAAAAAGTAAAATTACACGTGGAACTAACGAATATTTCAAAATTGAAAACTGTTTAATGTACATGTAAAATAAATGCCCCAGCGTTTTGTACTAAAGTCAAACCTAAGACATTTTCACATATTTTTAAAAGGTTCGATTTACCTAAAGAAAATAATATTTTCCCGTAAATTTGTAAATTAGATTTAACACGTCGGCCACGCAGAGTAAATTAATGTAAACAAGCGATGGAAGGAATTGTTGGTCGCGCAATTGGAAACAAACACAAACCTAGTGAGCTGTTTTATATAAATATGTATCACTATCAAATTTAAAACATAGATAAGCCAACATATTAATTTCAAATATTCGACAATAATAATTTTCCATTAATTGTCATGTTGTAGAAAGGTTTTAATATATCAATTATCTTGTCTATGACTGTGGGGTCAATGGTTCAATGCGGAGTATCGCTTTATAATAAGTGCCGCATATAATCGACGGATAGATCACGTAATGGTAAACACAATGGTAAATTTGAGAATTGCGCATAAAATAATTGTGTATTATTTGACTCTTAAAAGTTTTATCAGATCCGAGCGTGTATTGTTTTCGTTAATATGGTCTGTGTTCATATTTAAACCCGTACTTTTTTCTATCACTCTCTCTCTTGGAAAGATCTTTATTAATAAAAGAAGAAGGTTGCCATCGAATACTCTGAAAGGGAACCAAAGAACACGTTTAAAACCTCAGTTAAAAAAAGGTATGATCAGCGTTGTAAAATTTAAAACTTACAGCAGGTTTATTTCAATTATACGCATAAATAAATCTCCTTCAATAGCAAAATGAGAACGGGCCTTGTTAACGGATCTAGCTTTCTATCCTACCTTACGTATGACGCGAACAAAATAATATTTTCATAGGACAGAAATGATATAAATGCACAATTTTATAACCGATAACCACATCAAAATATTTACTGCTTTTGAGTTATAAAGCAAAAAATTCAAGGCCCCTATATCCCTCATTTTAGGGACCAGTCCCATTTGAATGATATCACTTAATAGCTCTTGCAATTATGCACAACTTTAATTTAACATGTCTTAACAAAATATTTTCAGTTTCCAAGATATAAGGGAAAATATGTCATCTTTTTTGTTTTGCTATTTTCGACATTCTAACTTTTAATTTGACCCCTCTCTAGCGCTATTTTTAATGCAAAAGACATTAAACAAAAACGGATGTGCAACCTTCAATGCTTTCTCTTTTCAATTTCAAATGATTTTCTGCTCCTGTTATTACCTTCTCAGAGCCTTTGTCTGCAAAGCAGAAGCATGACAGTTTCGATCAAGGGGAATAACTCATAAATTGAAGGAATTTCCGAATAGTGTAACAGAATTCTACAAGGGTTTTGTAAAATCTAAAAGCTCTGAAAATTTGAACAAAATCCGTTTAGGAATGAAGAAGATATGAAGCGTCAAAGTTGGCGTCTAGGAAAAAAAGAATAATAAATATAATCTTTACCATCAGAATCAGTAGAAGGTAACGGAAGACCTTAAAACACTTTGCGATGAACTAAGAACAGAAAAAAACAATAATTCATGGGAGAACCTTGTATTCCATCAGTCTTTTGTTTATTTTCTCACATTACATTTTGCTGAAACATCCATTTGATCTTTTTGTAGAAAATGATTTAGGTGGAACCATAAAGCTGTTTACAGTACCTCCATACCCCACCTTCTGACTGAATTGGATTACAGAATAAAGAAAAATACAGCGCAGCAAATTTGTGTGTTATTTAAAATATGTAATAAATTGCTTACTGTCTTTTGTCTTTATTTTTTTTTTATCATAGACATATAATAAAAACATCAGTAATGATATTAGTTTAAAGCAAAATGCATTGTTTGTTATGAATATATTACAAAGTTTGTTTATACGTCCAAAGTATTTAGAGCTAAAAATGATAATCACTTTTGTGTAACTATAATGAAGGGATATCCGTTATACAGAGCATTACCTTAAATGTTGTTAATCTCTGAAAGAATAAAATATGACGTCATCATAGCATATGACAACATGACACTGCTTATTTGTGCTGACATGTCGGGAAAAGTGTCATAACATTTTACACTATGCAAAAAAGTTTCGTTGTACTTTAAATGTTCGGTTCAGATGTCTTTGTCTTATTAAGAGATTCAATGTGTTTAATAGTGTTGATGATGAACAATTCAACGATATTGTGATTTTTTATTCATTAGCTTTCTGCCCTCTTTTAGTTCTTGGGCTAAGTTTAAACGCTTAGAGGGGATATTTCATTAGGTTCCATTGTTAATCTGTTCTAGTAGCCAAAACCGGTTTCAAAATAATTGCTCTCAGTCTTTACAACAACAAGCACCTATTTGTAAAGAAAAAAAGGCGAAAATATTATAAAAGTACCTGTTATTAGTATACTATGTGTGAAAAATTTATTACAGAAACAAGTGCTTGTGTTCGAGACCCTTATACACTGATAGGGGATACCGCTTTATATGTTAAACGATCACCATTTTTTCATTGTAAGTCTGTTCAATTCAAGTGGCCAATGATGGATGAAACATGAATTATGGTAGTGTCCATGAAACGTTCTAATTTCCCACTTTTTGGTCACCTGAGTAAACTTATCCGTTTTTGTTCGCCGTTACAATTATGCGTTGTGCGTTCTGCTTTAACATTAGAACATTTCCAGCTTCTTTTCTGCAACCACTCAACCAATTTCAACCAGATTTGGCATAAAGATTCTACGGGTAAAGGCAGACAAAAATTGTGATTTTTCCCTTCAATGCCACCCTGGGGCATGGCAGGTGGGACCAGATTAAAAAAAAACACTTAAATTAACGGATTCTTTAAAACTCTTCTTCATTCCTGGACTTCAAGCAATTAAAGTGTTTGCATGATTGTAATAAGCATTGAGTCCTCTGCCAAAATTACAAATACCATTGCCCTGGGGTAAGCGATTCTGGTGCTTTAATGATTATATAAGTTAAACTGCATGAATTCTTTGAAAACCTTTTCCGTTGCTCCTGGGCATTATGCTCACATTCTAAGTACATAGTATTACATGTATTAATGATGATGAAAGATACCTCTTCCAAAATGGTTGCGCAGTACAGTTTAGGTGCGCAATGGAAATATCGACAGCATTTTGTAATTAAAAGTGTATCCATAATTGGATTGTTGATTATTTTTTGTACATTATTTATTACGGATAATTGTAATTATGGTTAATAACTGCATAAAGATGACGATTAGATTTTATATTTAGACGTTACCTGATGCCACAGTCACGTGATTTTAGCATATTTACTTGCAGTATCCAGGTCACCTATAAATTTCACAAGCCAAGAGGATAACTAAATTAAGTTTTTAAATATTTTCAACATGCATTGTACAGTAGTTTCTGAAAAGTGCTGCGATCCTATCTAAATTCTGCAATTGTATTGATAAAATTATATTTGAATGACCAAATGCTGTATTTTTGCTGGTCAATGGCTTGAAATATCGATATAATTAAATTATTTTTAAAATTTCATCAAGATCGCAGCACTTTTCAGATACCTTAATACTTCTAGAGTTGATTTGTAAAAGCTTACTTTGATCTATTGAGTGTATGTCCTTGCACTAGATCGATTTATTTAGACCCCCACATTACCCTCCGATGTACTTGCACACAAATATACGACAGTTTCAACTTAATACGCAATATATTGAAAATATATTAATAAAATCGTGAAGAAGACATTGAATCCAAGTAATGGCTGATAGAATATATGTAAATAATATTTTATTTAATTATAGAGTACTGAGCTATGTTGAGGACCAATATGGAAAAAGTGAACTTTGCACCGTTATGTATTGCTTCTTTCTAAAAAAAATAACAAAGCAACTGAATACTTGTAGAAAATGTAATATAGCTATCAATAATGGATAGGACTGGGCAGTAGTTATTACCAGTAATTTCACACGTATCAGCTGTTTGTCACGTGACTTGTATAAAAATAGAATTGTTAAGCTGAATTTAGGAAATGGGGATAGTGCAAGGGCAAACGCCTCTTTTTCAAGAAAACAATTGTTACACAAAGAGGTTTATATCCTCTACCCGAAAAGTTCTGGGAGCTAGTCAGTGCTGTTTGTGAAGTACTTAAAATTTTGCCGAAAATGCTTATAATAGCTAAAAATTTCCACTTCGCTTAAATTCTGTTATAAATAAAATTAATGTTATGCCGACCAGGATCAGCTCCCAGCACTTTTCAAAATATACACTATATGAGCAATAAATATTCCAAATTTCAGCTCAAACAAAATAGTCTATGCCCTTGCACTTTTGATGTAAATCACGAATACGCTCATCGTTTTAGCGAAATTCTCTATATTTCTTATCCCTGTGCAGCTTCAATAATACTAGATAAATTCATATTCTATACACATTGTATTTGATAAGTTATGTTCTTTTAGTTTTAATGATAAGGTCTAAAAATTAGCAATGTTAACACATTTATTTAAGCATTCCTGTAATTATTAAACCAGTGAATTTAGTCTTCTGGATCACTTGTGCTGCGTCATGTCAATGCTGATGACGTCATATTTGACAAAAGGCTTTCTTCTATTACTCGACTGTATCGCTATCAAGTATTGCAATTTTACAAGATTTTATGAATAATCGATAAAATAAAGAAATTCAAGTTGTTATTTACGCATAATCATGTCGTTAATTAATTTTTGTGGCTTGTTAATTTTCAATGACGTCACAATTAAACTTCCATACCATGTACAAGGAATGTGAACTCTGACCTTCCTTAACATAGCCGAGTATATTTTTTTGTTGAGAAAATATTACTCGATCTACCTCTTACTGCATACAAACTACGTCACGTTTTACGAAATGACGTCAACTTGACATGTTGATTGCAATTAGTGACTTGTTTATAACTTGTTATGTGGGATTAAACTAATGGCAAAACGCCATGCTGTAGTTGGTTTTGATGTAGTTTGATAGTTTCCTACAGGTTAAATTACCAAATCACCTCATTTTGTGGTATTTTTAAGAACTGTTGATTGACGTACATTTTGTAAAATGTCATAGTTAGGTTTTCCCGTGCAAATTAATTTTGTAACCATAACTGCACAGCGTATTTTCAGGCCACCTGGGTCAGGGTACTTGGGGTGGGGGTTACATAATCGGAAGATAAGTTAATGCTCTGAACTCTGCGTTATGGTTGAAATAAACCATTAACAATGAAATAAAGTTTATGATAAAATTTCAAAGTAACCAAATTAAGCAAGCTAAGTGCATAGTTATGATAAGAAATAGTGCCTATTTCAAAATCTTGAGTTTCACGGCCTTTGAATTAAAACACAAACAAATTGTTTAAAAATTCTTTCATGAATCTCATGTGCCCTGTAAAGCCCGTGGGCTTCTTGTTCCATTCGCTCATTGTTTGTTAACTGCGCATTCACCATTAGTTTAACATGCATTCTCCATTTGCTCTTTGTCCACAGTTCTGCCTTTACCATTGACTATGCGTAATTATTTTTAAAGGGAAAAGGCGTGAAAATGAGTGTTTACTGGTTACACCCTCTGGCTGCTACGTCAATGTACAGAAAAGATAATGTCACTGCAAGAATAAAAAGAGGTAACAATCACTAATACAAATGTGTTCGGAACCTTTTTTTGCTCTTTAAACTCTAAAACCCAATCAGTTCAGAGTAGCTCTGGCAGTGGCTCTGGCGAGAGTTAGCGATACAACAGCAAGATAGGGTAAAATATTCACGGAAATGTGGATAGGAAGTGATTAGCACGTGGAGACATTGCAAACAGAAAAGTTATGCTGCGTTTCATTCTCAACACCCTATAATATCTGTAGAAATGTACTTCAATCGATCTCACTTGAATTCATTCAAACTTCTAATATTCTACAATTTTCTGCAGTCATGAATTATAAAATTTCTTTTTGGAGAAATATTTTGCATGGAAAACGGGACTATATTTGTTGCCGCTAATTAGCAAAAGAGGTACCAATATGACTTTAACGACAACCCAGGTGAATGAGAATTGCATTATGGGTCATTAAGAATGCTACAGGACTTTTACGCTTGAAAAAAAAAATCTTAATATGGCGATCGGAAAGCCACAAAGACCATTTTTTCCATCCATTTCGAAATGAAAAACATTTTTTTTAATTCTATAATTTTCCTTCTCACGGTGAAAAAAAATTGTTTGTTAAATAAATGATGGGATTCTAAGTTTCTCAAAGTCATACTGCAAAGCGATTTGAGTCTGTATTAATTCTTTTGTTGTACACTCGGTGAATACAATTGTCAGGTAGATTCCCATGCAAAAACGCGCGATCACGAGTGTAGTTAGATAAAAATGTTTGTCCATTCAAATGCATGAGATGCCGCTCGCTTTCCTTACCCTCGAAACTCTGATGTTCTGAACTTGACACAAACTACATTTAACTAGGAGACTTATTGTTCACAGAACAATAAGAGGTCTTTCCACCTTCTTTGAATTTCATTTTTGTTTTATATCTAACTCTTTAAAATTATATTTCATGAACAAAAACAAAAACAAAAGTGGCTTAAAAGAAAGAAAAAAAATTTGAAAAAAAAATTGGAATGACCTTGACCTTTGACCTTAAAAAATTGCAATGTCAAAGGTCACAATGCAGTTGACCCCATACTTCTACCTCTGATAGTTTTCAAGTTATAAAATTAAATGATAAGTACGTAGATGTTAAAGGGCGATAATTCATATAAGGGGTCATCAGATCCTTTTGCATTTATACAGAGAAGTTAGGCCTAAAGACCCTTAAGACATTAGTGAAGGTTTGGTGTCTCTACGGTCTACAGTTTTGGAGTAGTAGCAATAACAAAGTTTTTCACAAAAGGGGCAATAACTTTTAAAAGGTTTAATTTTAGGGGACAAGAGTGAAATCTTTGAAACAGTTTTAAGAGTTCATATTGATGATGCATAGACATTAAGTATATGTCAAAAGACAAAAGTGATACAAAAAGAGCTTAGTTTCTCAATTTTGGAATGACCTTGACCTTTGACCTTTACAAGAATTATAAGGTCAAAGGTCAATGAATCTTATGCAGTTGGTCCCATGTCTCTACGATTTGTTGTTTTGAAAATTTTTAATTATTTGTAAAATTCAAAAAGTTTCAGGGGCAATAACTCATTGAAGGGGTCACCCTGTACATACGCAGGGTGAACTGCAATAATCTTTTACGGAGTACATTCTTATGGACTATAAATCTTTTTGATAAATCTTCAAACAAAAAAAACATGCGGCGGAAAAATAATAAAAAAAAAGAATAATAACTAGGAGACTTATTGTTCACAGAACAATAAGAGGTCTTTCCACCTTCTTTGAATTTTTAAATTTGTTTTATATCGGACTACTAAAAATTAAATTCCATGAAAAAGAAACCAAAACTCCATTAAAGCATAGAAAAAAATGAAAATAAAAAAAATGAATGACCTTGACCTTTGACCTTGAAAAATTTTCAAGGTCAAAGGTCAAGGGTCACAATGCAGTTGTCCCCATGCTTCTATGATTTATAGTTTTCAAGTTATAAGGTTTAATAGTAAGTACAAAAAACTTAAAGGGCAATAACTCATATAAGGGGTCATCAGATCCATTTGCACTTGTACAGTGAAGTTAGGGCTAAAGACCCTTTAGACATTAGTGAAGTAATGTCTCTACAGTCAATGAATCATACGCAGTTGGTCCCATGTCTCTACGATTTGTTGTTTTGAAAATTTTTAATTTTTTGTTAAATTCAAAAAGTTTCAGGGGCAATAACTCATTGAAGGGGTCAGCGAATGCTTTCGCAATGAATAGATTGAAGAGTCCTCTTAATTAGTCGAAGACATTGGTGAAGATTTCATATCTCTACGGTTTACGGTTACAGAGGAGTAGCGATAACAAGCATTTCTTGCAAAAGGGGCAATAACTTCGAAAGGGGTAAAGGTTCTTTTACGCAGGGTGAACTGCAATAATCTTTTAAAGAGTACATTTTTATGGACTATAAATCTTTTCGATAAATCTTGAAACAAAAAATCACACGGCGGAAAAATAATAATAATGGAAAAGAAGAAACAGAAGGAAATCAATAGGTCTTTCCACAGAAAGGTGGAAAGACCTAATAAACAGAAGAATATCAATAGGTCTTTCCACAGAAAGGTGGAAAGACCTAATTTTCATGTATATTTTCTAGTATCCAAACGCCGCTGGCAATTCATAGTTTCTGATCTTTGTATTTATGTATTTATTCTTTGCTTTTTTTGCAGCCCTTTAATATTGATCATAGATTGACCTGAACCACGTGTTTAAAGTACAATGAAAACATGATGTATATTCATTCAATAGATGGTCAGTTGTGCGTAGTAAGATCTGTGGGCAATAATATCTAAAGCCATATTAGGTGAACAAAAGTTGGTCAGTGTATAAGATATTATACATTATACGGTATCGGGCGATTTGGGAAAATTGTGGCTAGAGAGTAAAATTAAAGTATCTTGTTTCAACACCACCCACCCACCCCCTTTATAACCCCTAATATGAATCTAGAATAGTCCATTTTTATTTCAAAATAAAAAAAATATATACATTGGTGCAGCTCAAAGTCCTTTCATATTTAGCTTTATATTTATTTTTCTACGAAAAATAATTTATTGCATGAAGGTTATAAGCAAGAAATTTTCAACAAGGTGTAACTCAAAGAAATTTTAATGATAATAATATTAGAATCTTTTTTTTTTCGTTCTTTTGCATTGTTAAACTGAAATACACAGGTGTAAATCATGTAAGTTTTTGTTTAAAATTTCTGATTTCACGTACGCGCGGTGTACACTGTAATAGATTTCAGAAACTTTACCTAAAACGTCTATAATATAAATATTTAGAATCTGCTATGTACTTCTACACTAGTTACATGTAAATTTCAAATCCGGTCACAATATATAATGTAGATTGTTGAGATAAATATATCTGTTTCAGTTATGTATCAAAAACATTGATTGTTCAGACTTATAATTAGAAGCTTTTGGTCCCTCCAGAGTATATCCACGACGGTTTGTCAATTAACAATGGTTATTTCCTTTCTTACATCGACAAGATATATCCCGGTAAGCGTAATACCAGTATGTTACCACATGATCTGTCTTATCTGTTTCATATTTGAATATTAAACAAGTAAAAGACGTTTGTGATAACGTAACAAAATTGAAATTACATTTACTTTTTAATCTTAAATTTAATTTCTTACATGTACTCATCAATAAAACCCTATCAACTGCATTCGGGCTTTATAGCTCTGAATTTATTTTTATCAGTAAATACTGTCAGTCGTTTTAAATCCACGGCTGTTGATTGACGTACATTTTGTAAAATGTCATAGTTAGGTTTTCCCGTGCAAATTAATTTTGTAACCATAACTGTACAGCGTATTTTCAGGCCACCTGGGTCAGGGTACTTGGGGTGGGGGTTACATAATCGGAAGATAAGTTAATGCTCTGAACTCTGCGTTATGGTTGAAATAAACCATTAACGATGAAATAAAGTTTATGATAAAATTTCAAAGTAACCAAATTAAGCAAGCTAAGTGCATAGTTATGATAAGAAATAGTGCCTATTTCAAAATCTTGAGTTTCACGGCCTTTGAATTAAAACACAAACAAATTGTTTAAAAATTCTTTCATGAATCTCATGTGCCCTGTAAAGCCCGTGGGCTTCTTGTTCCATTCGCTCATTGTTTGTTAACTGCGCATTCACCATTAGTTTAACATGCATTCTCCATTTGCTCTTTGTCCACAGTTCTGCCTTTACCATTGACTATGCGTAATTATTTTTAAAGGGAAAAGGCGTGAAAATGAGTGTTTACTGGTTACACCCTCTGGCTGCTACGTCAATGTACAGAAAAGATAATGTCACTGCAAGAATAAAAAGAGGTAACAATCACTAATACAAATGTGTTCGGAACCTTTTTTTGCTCTTTAAACTCTAAAACCCAATCAGTTCAGAGTAGCTCTGGCAGTGGCTCTGGCGAGAGTTAGCGATACAACAGCAAGATAGGGTAAAATATTCACGGAAATGTGGATAGGAAGTGATTAGCACGTGGAGACATTGCAAACAGAAAAGTTATGCTGCGTTTCATTCTCAACACCCTATAATATCTGTAGAAATGTACTTCAATCGATCTCACTTGAATTCATTCAAACTTCTAATATTCTACAATTTTCTGCAGTCATGAATTATAAAATTTCTTTTTGGAGAAATATTTTGCATGGAAAACGGGACTATATTTGTTGCCGCTAATTAGCAAAAGAGGTACCAATATGACTTTAACGACAACCCAGGTGAATGAGAATTGCATTATGGGTCATTAAGAATGCTACAGGACTTTTACGCTTGAAAAAAAAAATCTTAATATGGCGATCGGAAAGCCACAAAGACCATTTTTTCCATCCATTTCGAAATGAAAAATATTTTTTTTAATTCTATAATTTTCCTTCTCACGGTGAAAAAAAATTGTTTGTTAAATAAATGATGGGATTCTAAGTTTCTCAAAGTCATACTGCAAAGCGATTTGAGTCTGTATTAATTCTTTTGTTGTACACTCGGTGAATACAATTGTCAGGTAGATTCCCATGCAAAAACGCGCGATCACGAGTGTAGTTAGATAAAAATGTTTGTCCATTCAAATGCATGAGATGCCGCTCTTTCCTTACCCTCGAAACTCTGATGTTCTGAACTTGACACAAACTACATTTAACTAGGAGACTTATTGTTCACAGAACAATAAGAGGTCTTTCCACCTTCTTTGAATTTCATTTTTGTTTTATATCTAACTCTTTAAAATTATATTTCATGAACAAAAACAAAAACAAAAGTGGCTTAAAAGAAAGAAAAAAAATTTGAAAAAAAAATTGGAATGACCTTGACCTTTGACCTTAAAAAATTGCAATGTCAAAGGTCACAATGCAGTTGACCCCATACTTCTACCTCTGATAGTTTTCAAGTTATAAAATTAAATGATAAGTACGTAGATGTTAAAGGGCGATAATTCATATAAGGGGTCATCAGATCCTTTTGCATTTATACAGAGAAGTTAGGCCTAAAGACCCTTAAGACATTAGTGAAGGTTTGGTGTCTCTACGGTCTACAGTTTTGGAGTAGTAGCAATAACAAAGTTTTTCACAAAAGGGGCAATAACTTTTAAAAGGTTTAATTTTAGGGGACAAGAGTGAAATCTTTGAAACAGTTTTAAGAGTTCATATTGATGATGCATAGACATTAAGTATATGTCAAAAGACAAAAGTGATACAAAAAGAGCTTAGTTTCTCAATTTTGGAATGACCTTGACCTTTGACCTTTACAAGAATTATAAGGTCAAAGGTCAATGAATCTTATGCAGTTGGTCCCATGTCTCTACGATTTGTTGTTTTGAAAATTTTTAATTATTTGTAAAATTCAAAAAGTTTCAGGGGCAATAACTCATTGAAGGGGTCACCCTGTACATACGCAGGGTGAACTGCAATAATCTTTTACGGAGTACATTCTTATGGACTATAAATCTTTTTGATAAATCTTCAAACAAAAAAAACATGCGGCGGAAAAATAATAAAAAAAAGAATAATAACTAGGAGACTTATTGTTCACAGAACAATAAGAGGTCTTTCCACCTTCTTTGAATTTTTAAATTTGTTTTATATCGGACTAGCGATACAACAAGCAAGATCAGGGTGTGTGGATAGGAAGTGATTAGCTAAAAATTAAATTCCATGAAAAAGAAACCAAAACTCCATTAAAGCATAGAAAAAAATGAAAATAAAAAAAATGAATGACCTTGACCTTTGACCTTGAAAAATTTTCAAGGTCAAAGGTCAAGGGTCACAATGCAGTTGTCCCCATGCTTCTATGATTTATAGTTTTCAAGTTATAAGGTTTAATGGTAAGTACAAAAAACTTAAAGGGCAATAACTCATATAAGGGGTCATCAGATCCATTTGCACTTGTACAGTGAAGTTAGGGCTAAAGACCCTTTAGACATTAGTGAAGTAATGTCTCTACAGTCAATGAATCATACGCAGTTGGTCCCATGTCTCTACGATTTGTTGTTTTGAAAATTTTTAATTTTTTGTTAAATTCAAAAAGTTTCAGGGGCAATAACTCATTGAAGGGGTCAGCGAATGCTTTCGCAATGAATAGATTGAAGAGTCCTCTTAATTAGTCGAAGACATTGGTGAAGATTTCATATCTCTACGGTTTACGGTTACAGAGGAGTAGCGATAACAAGCATTTCTTGCAAAAGGGGCAATAACTTCGAAAGGGGTAAAGGTTCTTTTACGCAGGGTGAACTGCAATAATCTTTTAAAGAGTACATTTTTATGGACTATAAATCTTTTCGATAAATCTTGAAACAAAAAATCACACGGCGGAAAAATAATAATAATGGAAAAGAAGAAACAGAAGGAAATCAATAGGTCTTTCCACAGAAAGGTGGAAAGACCTAATAAACAGAAGAATATCAATAGGTCTTTCCACAGAAAGGTGGAAAGACCTAATTTTCATGTATATTTTCTAGTATCCAAACGCCGCTGGCAATTTATAGTTTCTGATCTTTGTATTTATGTATTTATTCTTTGCTTTTTTTGCAGCCCTTTAATATTGATCATAGATTGACCTGAACCACGTGTTTAAAGTACAATGAAAACATGATGTATATTCATTCAATAGATGGTCAGTTGTGCGTAGTAAGATCTGTGGGCAATAATATCTAAAGCCATATTAGGTGAACAAAAGTTGGTCAGTGTATAAGATATTATACATTATACGGTATCGGGCGATTTGGGAAAATTGTGGCTAGAGAGTAAAATTAAAGTATCTTGTTTCAACACCACCCACCCACCCCCTTTATAACCCCTAATATGAATCTAGAATAGTCCATTTTTATTTCAAAATAAAAAAAATATATACATTGGTGCAGCTCAAAGTCCTTTCATATTTAGCTTTATATTTATTTTTCTACGAAAAATAATTTATTGCATGAAGGTTATAAGCAAGAAATTTTCAACAAGGTGTAACTCAAAGAAATTTTAATGATAATAATATTAGAATCTTTTTTTTTTCGTTCTTTTGCATTGTTAAACTGAAATACACAGGTGTAAATCATGTAAGTTTTTGTTTAAAATTTCTGATTTCACGTACGCGCGGTGTACACTGTAATAGATTTCAGAAACTTTACCTAAAACGTCTATAATATAAATATTTAGAATCTGCTATGTACTTCTACACTAGTTACATGTAAATTTCAATTCCGGTCACAATATATAATGTAGATTGTTGAGATAAATATTTATGTTTCAGTTATGTATCAAAAACATTGATTGTTCAGACTTATAATTAAAGGCTTTTGGTCCCTCCAGAGTATATCCACGACGGTTTGTCAATTAACAATGGTTATTTCCTTTCTTACATCGACAAGATATATCCCGGTAAGCGTAATACCAGTATGTTACCACATGATCTGTCTTATCTGTTTCATATTTGAATATTAAACAAGTAAAAGACGTTTGTGATAACGTAACAAAATTGAAATTACATTTACTTTTTAATCTTAAATTTAATTTCTTACATGTACTCATCAATAAAACCCTATCAACTGCATTCGGGCTTTATAGCTCTGAATTTATTTTTATCAGTAAATACTGTCAGTCGTTTTAAATCCACGGCATGAAATATTAACGATTTCATAAAAAGAACAAATTGTGACGGTTTTCATTTCACGATGCCATTAATTAGCATTTATTTCGTGAATCTTTTTAAAAAAAAAAACAACGATAGTATTGGTTTGATTTACTGGGAATATGACAAATCGCGAACCTAGTGAAATTAAAACATTCATGATAATTTGTCAGTCTATAGTTATAGTTCCGACAAATCTAAAAGCATACCTTTGCTCATCCCAAACGCCAGATCATACAAAATTGAATATTAAATCTAACCTCCCTGATAGTTCTTAATTGATTTAATCGTATGATATATTAGTTATTAAATATTCTAAACAATTTTTAAGCGTAAATATCGTTACACATATTTTATGCTTGAAAACTACCACTATTGAATTTATAATGGATCCAAAAAATAAAGCAAAAATGTGTAGCAATATAAGTGTACCGATAATTATCAAATTAATGATAAAAATGTGATAAAATGATTGACTATTATTTCACTTTTTATTTTTATTAATTTCATAAGGAAAATAAACACAACTTTCTAAAACACAATCTACTGTTTACCGCTTCCATGCTTTCGTAAATACTAATATCAAAAGTCAAAATCTATCTCATTATACCCAGTTCCGCAACCTGGAAATAAAATTATGAATCCCCTTAGAGAGTGGATTTAGATAATGACCACATATTCAGTACCTGTAAAACTTTAAATGGCATTGTTTGCATTGTATTACATTTAACAGTGAATTTAAACGTTGAGCTTGACCTTCTTCTTGGGTATTTTAATATGTTAGAAATCAATAACATCGACCTCTCCGTCTTTTATTTACATCCAATACTAAATTTGAAATTTGGAATTTTGATGTCTATCCGGGAGGTTTATCTACGTTGCTGCTGGCTATCTATGTAAGCAAATAGGCAAGTATATTTAATCTGTTGATGATTAGAGGATAAATATATAAAGTATACATACGTGTAGCGACTTTAATCTTAATATGCTATATAAGCAATTATTCGAGGGTGTATTGAGTAATTTACATCTTTGAAAATTATTTATGATATGCGTTTATTTTACTAGATACCAATGAGTAAGATAAAAGAAAAGTCGGGGCGTTCACCACGGTCAAAGCCGTACGATCGTCCATCGGGGTCCTCTGCATTAAGGAAACATGGCGACAAAACAAGAGATCAATACCACAACAAAACGCCATACTCTCCGGAAGAACAGTCATTTAAATTTGAATTAGGCGCTCTATTTAATATATGGAGGCATAAAGAAAATAACAGAGAGGGATCTAAAAACTCAGAGGCAAGAAATATAACAGACAGATTGACTGAAGGATCACCCACAAATAGTGACAGTGACAATGACGATGTGGAAGAAATAATAGAATCTATTGGTCTGAAAGCTGGTGGTAATACAGATTGTTTGATTAGCTCTACTTCAAAAATTATTGACGCGTTAAATGCTGAGTCAAAGAAAAGGCTAACACGCCCGGGTGCACCTAAACCTGGAAATAAAAATTGTTAGTGAAATTATGTAGATATAAATAATTTTGAATAATGGAAATATTACTTATATCGGATGACTACGATACAAAACAAGTGACGATTCATTCTAGGAACGTCAAACATCATTATGTTTGATATACACCTTATTGTCCTTTTTTACTTATTTGGGCTCTAACAGTTCTTAGCTTTATAAACCTACACGTAAGTTGACTTATTTACTGTTGAGTTTCAATAAACAATGAAAGAAAAATCTCATTTGGAGTAATTTTTCTTTGCTTGGATGAAAATCAACATGCCCTTCAAAAGGGCAATACAAGTTCCATAATTTTTTTTTCATTTTCTTGAATTGTTTTTCAGATATTATAAAATAGGTTCTTATTCATAAAAATAAAATGGAGAAGGGAAACCGTCAGACCAGATAGTGCATAACTTACATTGTGAAATATGTTTTGGAAAGGTTAATTGTTCTTTTTTAATTTCTATAAGATTAGAATATGATTTGTCTTTAAGAGTGTATTACTGAAAATTGTTGAAAATTTAAACTTTGCTCTAAATATACTGAAGTAATAACGATGGATTTCACTAAAACCTTCATTGTATTTCCCATGATGTACTTTTAGCAAAACGAATTGAAAAGTAATATGTTTACAAACGCAGCTACAAGTCAAACAGCAAGACACATTAAGCAATAAAAAACAATTAAACTCGGAAATGTCTGTAGCTATATATTTTGTTTTTAAATTGTTTAAAAATATTGCACGGTGTTAAGTTTCAATGATTGTAACTGTATACCTTTAATATTGTACTTTAGAAAAGAAGTCTAAATAAAAAAAAATACAAGCCAATACCGATTAAAATCAAGTTAATTGTCTCGGAAAGAAATCGAACCAGAAAAAAAAACGTTTATCCAATTATTGATAGATACATAATTTACAAAACAAATATACTGTTTATCATAATTTTAATGTATCATTGAGGTACAATGATATCGATATGGTGTGATATTTCATGCAACCTCTCCTGTTTAAATTGCATGGTTGTAACATCATATGTAAAATAGTTATGTTGTTGCAAAAAAGCTCATGATAGGCGATGTTTCTTGAAGACTTACCAGACTTTAAAAATTTTTATTTTTTTTATCTTTAAGTAATGTGTCTCATATAACAATCAGAATGTAATAACCCTTTATTTAAAGATAATATAGTCCAGCACTTTGAAAATTTAGATGTCTATTCTGCATTGGATTATTAATACATTTATTTTAAATAATCACCGTTGTCCGACAGATTAAAAAACGCATAGACATATTTCCATTGTCAGAGGAATAAACTATTTAATAAACATAATGTGTTCAGCCTTTCCATGGTAAAATCGCCTTACAATTGCCCAATAATGATTAAGAAAAAGATATCTTTTTGAGTTTCATTGGGGGGTAAATACGGGTTTGTAATGTTATCAAATGCTATGAAGCGTTTCAGGCGAAACAAATAATACTTACATATGCAATTATCATATTTACATTTTTTGAAAAATTTAGCCTCAAACTAAATTCTACACATCTTAACTAAGCGTTGTGGTTTAAATAACGTAACAAAAAAAGTTTGAAAATCTCACAACTATTCAATTAATATGGAAATATAACTATGATTTATATCACGTTTTCAGATACAGAGGGCGAGTAGTATCGAGAGACAGATAGATAATGAAGCTAAGGAATAGCAAGAGTTTATACTGAAATCATTGAAGAAGGATATTGAGATAACAAACAGTATTCAATCTCAAAGTCTATTAAACAATACAAAATAGGAGCAGAGCAAACACGGACACCTCCGAAACATCAGATGTTATGGACGAGTGAGCATATGTATTGTCAACCACATGTTACCTGTGCATTTGTAAATGCAAAGTTTATATGTGTGTTGACAACATTAATGAGCAAATGATTACCATGTTTATCCAAAGCACAAAAAATGATGATCCAAACTGTTTAATCAACAATCTAATTCATAGAATTTGTGCCCCCCGCTTCGGAAAAAGTAAACCATGCGCAGCTCGGGGTCGGGGGGGGGGGTTCGGATCCCCTTCACTGAATTTGTAGAATTATTAATTGTATACTGGAACAAATAAAATATGCCAATATGGATAAAAAAGTTTGATGAATTATTCTTTATTATGTGTGTAGAAGATTCTTTTTATATGGAATATTTATCACACTGTAATGATGATTTGATGAGTTTGTACAAGCCAGACCTCATATTTTTTTTATTTCACATGCTGAATACTATCGTTTATTAAAAAAAAGAAAAGTATTTTGAAAAAAAAAAATGAATCGTCCGAGTTGCGATCCCGGACCCTCTCACATGTGATGCGAGAGACAATACCACTAGACCACGGAGCTGCTCTTACATGACGACAATTATAAACATACATGAAGTGACATACATGTATATATTCACGTTCGATATTGTCAAAATTTTACACAATGCATGGTGTCTAATTTAACCTTTAATAAACAGTTCTAATAGATGTAATAAGAATATAAAGTCCACCGAGAACCTGTTTTATACGGAATAATTCTCCCCATGTCCCTGTGCTAAAAATAGCGACATGTAATATAATAAATACTAAGAAAACAAACTGGGCGGGGCACTTTGAGAGGAGTGTGAGAGGTCTTAGGGAGTTTTGGTGTAAGATTACATAGCAAAAGTTGAAAATCTTCTTGAAATATCGCCAGAAAAATAATAGTGCTTCATCCAAACAGATTGTATAAATTTACGACCTTGAACTTTGACCTTTTGACCTCAAAATCAATAGGGGTCTTCCTTAGACCACAGGGAGTTGTTATGTAAAATATCATTCTAAAAACTCAAAGGGTTCTTGAGATATCGTGTGGAAACAAAAGTGTTATAACGGACAGAATTTGTTTATTAATGACCTTGACCTTTGATCTTTTGACCTCAAAATCAATAGGGGTCTTCTTTCGTCCATAGGAAGTTGCTATGCAAAATTTCATTTCAAAAGCTCAAAGGGTTTTCGAGATATCGGGTGGAAACAAAAGCATTACAGACAGACAGAAAGACGGACGGACAAACCCAAATTAATATCCCCCACTTTTCAAGCGGGGGACAAAAAAATGTAAACCGGAAAAGGCGTTCAAATATAATATACATTATTTACTTAACATGTGCAAAATTCATTTAAAAAGTATTTTTCAGAACTCCCTTTTTCTAACACGCCAATAACATTATCTTCAAGTTAGTTACTTTTTATGTTTTACCTCAAATATGAATAAAACCGATTTACATTTACGATTATTTAAAAACTGAGGAAATAGCTCATAGAAAAGTATATATTTATATTATTTACTCATATCCTCAGCGATTAAACTTTTTGGGGGCTAAAATCATTCATTAAATTTAGTGCCTCTTCCGTATAAATATCTGAGCAACAGTGATAAACTTTATAAAATTAAGATTTTACAATTTTAGTTTGTTTTTGTATGCTTAAACTACCTAATCGCATCCTTTTGATTATCCCTCGTTTTTCTTTTTTTCTCAGGATCTATTTTTGGCATCAATTGCAAGCACTTGAGATGACAAATTCAATCATCCTTTCATTTTTTTTATGCAGATTTTCCAATAAGATACTTTTAGCAGTGTTCAATTAATAGATTTAGTAAATTCCTCTTATCCATTTCTTAGTAATTCTTGATTGTTTATAATTATGAAATTAATTAGTTCTCTTTCTCTCTCTTTCATTCTCTCTCCAATCTGAATTATATATATCTTTCATATAAACAAAAACTGAAGCTACAAATCGGTCTGCATCTATATCGTCTGATAAAATTGTGATCTATGACAGGAGAACTACAAATTGTACACTAAAAGAAAAGTTCTATTTAGGCACAAAAATGGGCACTTCATTTGAATTATATCAACTCTTTGTATATACGAGGTATTAAAATCGATCCAAAATTAATGTCACAAATGCAACAAAATCTTCAATGAATATAAATTTTTATCAACAGAGAAGATGCCCGTTTTTCTCCCCTAACCTAAAGGAATTTTATGTACGAAACAATTATGGTTTATATATCCACGATTTGATTACATGTATACGAGTAGACAGTTTTTTTTAAATAAAGCACATAAGAAATTGATTCAGATATATATTGAAGTACATTTGTAGCTTGAAAATGTAAAACGATTTAGTTCTTTTGTTTCAATATTTACAATAACTAATATACTGATTAAAGGGAAAAGAAACGCATATGAGTATCCATGTAATATGCGAAAAAGTTTTTATTATGTGGCTAAAAATTATGAAATTTGGCCAGATGTGCATTTTAGTTACTTTGCTTAGAGCAAGTCAAAACTACAGTCCCTTGCCATAAGTCTGTCATAAAAATGGCTGCCGAAATATCAAAATTCAGGAAGCCATTTTTTTTCCTTAGCGTTGGTAAATTAATCGCTCTATACAAGCTGCTGTTGAATAGTTCTTTTCTATAGAGTGTATACAATAATTCTATGACGTCATTTTATAAAAGTGACGCAATATCTGTCAAATATTTAGCAACTGACAAGATGGCTACTAAAGGTAAACAAATGTCTACCCCTATGAAAAATGCGATAATAACTATGTCTGAGAGTGGATACACCCAACAGGACATAACAGCTATTCTTTCTGTGAGCCAGTCTGGGATTTCCACGTTTCTCAAGCGATACAAGACGCGCGGATCCAGCGAAAATAAGCATCGAAGCGGACAACCTAGAAAAACTGATGTTAGTGGAGATCGTGAGATACCGGTACTTCGATCTGTGAAACTCAACAGAAGGCAAACTTTGGGTGAAATAACTGATGAAGTGAACTCGAAGTTACCAAGTTCTATCTCTTCACGGACGGTAAGAAGACGTTTGCGATTTTTTAACTTTACAAGAAGGAAACCCAGGAAGATCTGTGAACCGCTCTCGCCGTGTATATTGGTGTCGAGGGAAATTACACTGGACAGTGAATAATAACTAGAAAAGGGTGATTTTCAGCGACGAAATTCAGGTTATGATTGACCAGAATAAGCGCGTTTACATCTGGAGAAGACCCGACGAAGTATGGCGACCCCGAGTGTCTTGGCGTCCGTGGAAACGGAAAGTACTCGGCGAACTTTTGGGGGTGTATTACTCATGAAGGAATCGGAACATTTACAGAGGTAGATGGGAATATTAATTCCAAAAATACATTAACATTTTGGATACAAATTAATGGCCAGTAATTTTTGCCATTTCCCAAATGGTGACTATTTATTTCAGGATGATAATGCACCGGTTCACTCCTCTAACGCCACAAAATCATGGAAAACTGAAAACGATATTAAATGTCTTATTTGGCCATCACAATCTCCAGATATCAACGTAATAAAAAACATGTGGAGAACCATAAAAATATGTCTTCAGAGACAGGTACACAATATTCATAATCAAGAAGACTTCATCTTGAAAGTAAAGGAAATATAGTGGTCCTTGCCTCAGCACTACATTCAAAGCCTGTATGCTTCAATTCCAAGGCGAATTCGACAAGTTATTAAATCTACGGGTCATGCAACTAAATACTAGAGATGAAAGGGTAAGTGCTTAATATTTATAGAATTCTTTTTATTTTTGAATTTTGCGTTCACGTTGTTGACGTTACGTTACGTCAGCCATTTTAAGACAGACTTATGGCTAGATACTGTATTCAACCATGAATGATGACGTCACGTAGGGAAAGTGATAAAAAAAATCAAAAACACGTATATATTGATGATGACAATTTTTGATCACATTTTGTAGTGCCAAACGATGCTTTAGTGTAAAAGAACATCGGTTTTCCATAATTGCAGAGAGCAAAAATGTCTTGCAATCATGGTATGGTTGACGGACGTTGCATTGGGTTTAGTAATTGAATTGCATAAGTGAATAAAAAGGCAGCAACATTTTACTGTGCAGTTTGTTCTTATCATTTCATGCAAAAGAGCGTTTAGTCGTCAGACAGTAACTTTAAAAGTTTCCAACCAACAACGTCTCATCAAACATGTCAGATAGGGCTTTACAACACGCCACCTCGGTTGTCATTAGGGCGCGATTACTTAAACCAATATTTATACTATTGACAATCATTCTCGCTACATCCAACTTAAAACTTTCCACTCCAATAAGGTCCACAAGCTTGGCAACTTTAAAGTCTATTTTACTCCCACTCGCATTCGCACGCGTCGTATGCGTAATCTAATTAGCATGTTCACGCTAGAAAAATGTAGCCAATGTTTATCGAGACTTTGTTACAAACATTCATGTGTAAAAAAAACCATCTGGACTCCATAAATTCTATCCTTAAAAAAATTCGTGCGATTCATTGGACAGGAGGATTTGTGGCCTTTAGAATGTAACAGCTACTCTCAACGATTAAGACAACTATTGGAAGGGTTGAATAATAATCCTTCAAGAAAGACAAATGCTCTGGTGAACACTATACACAGGAGATTCAATGTCGTTACTGATGCGCCCGTGCATAGAGTCTCAAGATGAGTGAAAAATACCCGAGAGGGCTTTAAACAATATTCAATCCATTAATTTTGTGTTTAACTTAACATTAGGATTGTTAATTTAAATATCCTTGCAAAGTAAATTTCTTTGAGCTATAAATATTTGAATTTACAGAAAGGCGATGTTACTTTAAACATATTTTATTGAATATAATTCAATCAGGATTGGGCAACAGGCAATGCCTATGTAAGCCCTCTCCTTTGAAAGGCGATGTTATTTCAGCATACAACCCAAAAAGTACTATTAGTATATTTCCAATAAGGGTTGTGCGATAAATTTATTGATTTTATAATATCATTCTTCAAGATTAAGTTGTTTTATAGCTTTTTAAAGAAACTTTTAGCATTAGATTTAAATTACACGCATAATACGTTTAAGAAAATTGTTATTAATTTTGTTTGTATCTGATTCGAAAATATTTCCATTTCAATCGGTTTTCTCTGAGATCAGTATTTGAATGTTGACTTCTTGATCAATCTACCAGATTGTAAATTTCTCTAAGAAACAGACAAGGAGCTAAGGAGGCCCAATATGGTTAAATACATGGAAATAAAGAACGTATGAAAGCCAAAAAATTCAAATTAGCAATACAAAATATGATAAGGCAAACATGGATCTCAAAAATATCAGAGATGAGATTTGGTGCCATGATTGAGTTAGCATCCCCTAACGACCAGTCACACCAGCTGTGAATGTTCCTTGTCGTGTGAATATTGTGTTTGGCATTAATAGATGGGGACTATTGAAATTGATATAGGGGTCAACGTGTAATTCAAATCTATCTTAAAATATTTTCAAAATTTGCTTTATAATTTGATTTCACAATACAAAGGAACTATAAGAAATATATACCTAGGAAGAAGAGTATGCCAAGAAACTCAGGAACATCTAGTTGGAAACATGGATTTATTTATGTAAAGAGGACTTCCTTTGCTAAAAAAACAAGATTTGTTTGTGAAAAACTATGCGCCCGGTAGCATCAAAGTTCGGAAAAGGCTGTTTTTAACATCAAGGTCACATTCAAGGTCACAAGGTCATTGACCTTGGTATCATTTGAAAGAACTTGATTAATGAAGTATGAGTATTAGATATAAAATCTCAATCTCTCATGGTTCAAAAGTTGTAGTAAGGGTTAAAAAAAAAACTATTTTTAGCAAATAGGTCAAAGTCAAGGTTGCAACGTTATTGACCTTGGTGTCAATTGAAATAACCTGATTAGTGGAGTATGCATACTAAATATGAAGTCTTTATCTTTCATGGTTCAAAAGTTATTGTGAAGGTTTAAGTTCGAGAAAAACAAACAGACAGACAGATGGACAGGACAAAAACAATATACGCCCTGAATCTATCGATCCGGGCGCACAGAAATTTCAGCAAAATAGATTTTGTAAATTCCAATAACGTGCAAAAACCAAAAAAAAAAAAAAACATTCAAATCAAGAATTTTCATATCATTGCATATTCCGACTTTCAAACTGATATTGTGGTGAAAAGAAATTCATTACATACAAACTGCAGACCTCATTGAAAAAAAAATAAATACAAAGGAGAAAGTCACAAACTACCACTCGTAAATATCATCATTTGTATTCATGTAAACTTAAAATAAATATTCTGAACAATTGGTGAACGCAGAAAAATATTTTAAAAAAAACGAGTTGTGTCTGCATGTCAATTGCGCAGGCGAAAAATATAGACTCTGTATTAGGGTAACGATCTATAAGAAAACAGATTATATTAAAAATCGTTAAAAGTTACATGTACCATGGTCATTGGAAGAGGGTTGAATCTCGATTGCAGATCCTATGTTGTAAAATATGATATGAGATTCATTGACAACTGATATCGAACAATCGGAGTATTTAAGCAAAATATATTTTAAGTATTTTAAGTAAAGTATTTTAAGTAAATTTAAAAGTATATTTTAAGTATTTTAAGTAAAGTATTTTAAGAATTATTTCAATTAGTTGATATCAGACATATTATATAGAAATGTATAGAGGAAGTATTTTTGATAAAATAAAGAAGGTATTGTTGATTTTAATATTCATTGACATTATTCCCTTATTAAAACATAAAATTAGTTCTTAAATAATTATCTACAAAAAATCTGTATATAGAATTGTTAATTTGATAATATCCTTATTACAAATTTCTTTTAGATATTACATTTAAGATTGACATGTTCTGTGCAGTTTTCATTGTATGAATACAAGTATCTCACCAAGACATTTTTTGTGTGTGAATAATCATTCCTCAAATAATAGAGAGAATCAAATGAAAGCACAAAGAACTCTCAAAACTTGTAGATTATGTTTCAAAGTTGTATATTTCAAGAGAAAATTGATATTAAAGTCAATAGCCGTAAACTGGTCAGAAATATATCACCAGTGAGTGCATATCGTATATATTTCTTATCTTTCTTTTTTCTAACATTTAGATATGACGAGAAATTCATGTCCATCAAACTGGATTTTGCTTGGATGTTTCTGTTACAACATAAGAGCACAGGAGAAGTCGTGGGACAGTGCATGTGTAAGCATCATCTCTTTCAACTTAAAATTAATAGTAGTTAGATAAATGTCAAATCTGTTAGAGAACGGTTCTCAGTTTTTCAAAAATTCAATTGTACTGACGATTACCTTGTAAGCAGATGTAACGCAACACAGTTAAGGTGCGCAATGGAAATATCGACTAAATTTTGTATTTAAAAATGTATTCGTAATCGGGATGGCGATTATTTTTAGTACATTATTTGCATCGGATAATTGTCATTATGATTAATAACTACATATCGAGGACGATTATATTTTATCTTTAGACTAGTCATGTGATGCGGCAGTCACGCGATTTTAGCACATTGACTTGAAGTATTGATGTTACATATAAACATCACTAGTGCAAGGGCATAACCAAGTTAAATTTCCAAGTTTAGTATATAAATATTTTAAACACGCATTGTAGTTTATAAAAAGTGCTGCGATTCTGTCTAAATTCTGCAATTTCATTGTTAAAATTATACTTGTATTACCGAATGCTATATTTTTTGTGGTAAGGGGCATGAAACATTGATATAATTAAATTGTTTATAAGATTTCATCAGCATCGCAGCACTTTTCAGATACCTTAATAGTTCTAAAGTTGAAATATAAAAGCTTACTTTGATCCATAGAGTGTATGCCCTTGCACTAGATCGATTTATTAAGACCCCCCACATTACCCTCCGATGTACTTGCATACAGATTTGTGGGAAATGTCAATTAAATACGTAATGTACAGAAAATATATTAATAAAATAGTGAAGAAGACATTAAATTTTAAATTCAAGTTATTGGCCCACAGAATATCTGTAAATGATATTTTATTTAATTAGAGAATATATATTTTGTTGAGAAAATATTACTTGATCTGTCTCTCACTGCATACAAACTACGTCACGTTGTAAGAAATGACGTCATATTGACAAGTGTATTGCGATCAGTGACTTGTTTAAAACTTAACTAACGACAAAACAACACGCTGTAGTAAGGTTTTTATGTAGTTTGATGATTTCTTACTGGTTAGATTAGCAGATAAACTCATTTTCTGGTATTTTAAAGAAATGTTGTATGACGTATATTGTGAATGATATCATAGTTAAGTTTTCCCGTACAAATTAGGCTCCGCCTCCTTTTTGTAACCTTAACTGTGCTGCGAACTTTCCACATGTACGGTCTCATTTTCATTAACCTTTCATTAAATGAACTTTGTAGATGGAGTATCTACAGTTTGGTGCAAAACTAGTCGAGATGGAAACAAAGGAAGAAAACGATTTTCTGAAACAAAGAATCAGCATATATGATGAGGAGTCTCTGTCATATCGTGAATAAAGTATGTATCTTTGAGTCAGATCTCCTGTAAAAATTACGTCATTTTTGTAATATATAATGCAGAAATCTATTTACATTACCTAAAAAAGAAATTTTGGATCAGTGAAACTGATAGAATCATAAAGGGGAAGTTTGTCTAGTCATCTATAGGAAGATCCCTGACGTTCACGGACTGGGACAAGAGAGAACCAAATGACAGCGAAGACAATGAAGATTGCATTGAAATCTCCGCATTTCAAACAAGAACCGGAATATGGAATGACCCTTATTGCACCTCCATGTTTTATTAAATATGTGAAAGATTTGTTTTATATCTGAAAAAAAAAACATTGCATCTTATGTCGACAAAATAGCATAAAATTTGAATTATTCGTAAATACTTATTCAAATTCGGAAGATGGTTTTAATCAAGAAAAGAATCAATATTTATCCCTTTTATACTTTTCTTGTGTACATCAAATAGGATGTTCTATATTGATTACATTTGAGCACTAAGGCCTGCTAAGATATTCATATTCATGGATTTATTATA
>NW_026929827.1:0-10782 GCF_032062105.1 Saccostrea cuccullata | reverse complement strand
GAGGGCGTCTGTATGAAGTGGGAACAACTGTCTAGTAAACCAAAACCAAAGACAACAACAACAACAACGACGATTGCAACAACCACCGAATCATTGACAACAATGGAAACAACAACTGTGCCATTTCCAACCTTGGAGACAACAGAAAACCTAACAAGCACAGCTTCAACGACAACTACTACAACAACAAAAAGACCTCGCACGATACTGATGGGATATTTCTGACGAAGGGCAGCCAGATTTCAGTAGTTGTTGGGGAATTGACAATGTGTTGGTTGTCAATATAGCTGATAAACCCAGTCGCATTGAAGAAAATTTTGATCCAGTTGACCCCAGCAACTGGCTTTTCTTTCCTGGAGGGAATATTAGGGTACATCTGTATTTTTGCACTTTTATAAAAAAGAAGAAAGAAAAGGAAATTCTTTCCAATGCTGTCATTTCAATATGATTTTGAAAATTATTTTGAAATATTTAAGAATTTTTCACATGGCGTTTATTTTTTTTCTTTTAGCAAAAGTGTCGATCTGAGGAAAATACTTTGTTCTTCAATATTGAAAACCAAACAGTTAATTACGCAGTAACACGTGATCTCGACCTATCAGTTTCTGATGTTACCCCGGATTTAATGCTAGAAGAACAGTTTGAATCAAAGAATCAACCAGGGTACGTTCTTTTAAAATTTTGTATCTTGACAAATGACTTTCAAAGAGATATTACATGTATTTCTGTTTACATATTTTGTTGGTTTTTTTAATCTCAGAAAGCAAACATGTACATGTATTATGCTAGATTTTGATATAGAAAAATGGGAAATTTTGTAGCTAATAAAATTGAATTTTGGGAGATATCTTCATAGAATTAAGAGCCATTCTATATAATGATTTGAAATTTTATATAGGAGCTGTGGCACGCATAGTCTCAGAATTTCTCCAAACTCTCTATGATAAAAGTCATTGATACCCTAAACTGAAATCAGGCAAAAATTGGTTGCTATGTTTTATAGTTACCATGACAACATGTCTTAAAGTTCGAAAAATGGCATTTTTTAACATGTTTAGAGCCCCATAGTTAACATTTGTGGCAAAGTAAACAATTGGCAATGACTGTTTCCAAAAGTTGAAGGTCAGATGTCTGAAATGCATGATAAACATGTTTGATAAATCAACTATCACATGCGTTACTATGGTAACAAAATATATAAAAGTGAAAAAAATATTCATTGAATTTTATAAAGTCAGACATGTAAAAATAAAAAGCAATTATAGGATGAAATGTGACCAAATAATAGAAAAAAGAGCCTTGAAACATATACCAAGAACAAAATATGATATTTCATTTTGGTTCACAAAGGTTGCCAAGGTTTTTATAACACAGAGGGCCTTCAAAGTAACACTCTGTATGTTTTAATCTGATCCTATCTTTTAAAAAAAGCACATTTCCTCAAAACTAATTATCAATTTTATAAGATGTTAGTGTGCTCCTATTTTTCCCATTTGAAAAAATTCAGATTAGATTCTTTAAATAGAGCGTTGCTATGGAAATAAGCAGAAAATATGCTTAAAAACCTAAAAAATATTTTCTTTCCTTGGATACTACCCTTAAATGTAGATTCCCAAAACTTTTATGATTGATGTTTATTAACAGCTAACCTGAATTTTAATTTTGACTATCATCCAATCTCTAAGTGGATGCAAGAAGTTGGCACACAGGGTTTAATATTGATATAAAGTTAACAAAATCGAACATTTTCCCTTCTTGGTAACCATAGCAACAGTGTTGTTTTCTTCATCAAATTTTATCAATATATGATATTCAACTTCAGTTCTAACATATAAGTACTATACAAGCTGAGTCCTTTAATTTGTTTCTTGATTAAATGGCAATTTAATTCTTAATGCAGCGAAAAATAATTCACTTTTAAGCACTGGTACTTTGTTTCCATGGTAACACTGCAAAGTAGCAATTATACCCAATTTTTCTTATGGTTTTGGTGTTGCAAGGTCCTAAGGATGCATATTTGCCAGTTTTGAATTTTCATGTTTTTCCTCAAGACAGTAGCATTAACCCAATTTTAGTTACTGGTTTTGCATGGTTACAATGTGTTACCATGGCAACCATAAAAGTTATTTATAGAATAATATTGCTTTTACTTATATACTTAAGGTCAAGCATTTTCATTGTTTTTCTTAAGTCGTTGATTGAGTTTGAGCATGTAACACCTACCATTAGTGAATACGGAGTGTTTTTCAGCACATTTCAGCATTTTAAATGTATTCCAAATGTACCCTTGGTTACCACTTACTTAGAGATATATTCTTAACAGTTTCTTTACAGTATAAGTGACATCAAGGTGTCATGTTTTTTGTGAGAATGGTTTGTTTGCTTTTTCTAGTTTTTATTAAGCCACAGTCAAGATTTAAAGTGGCTGAAAATCTCGATTTTTCAAACTTTTCCGGCCGTTGCCATGGCAACCGAGACACATAGCAACGAAATTTTGTTTGATATTTGTTTCTGGTGTCAAGTACTAAGCATGGGTGAAGTTTCATCAAAATCGGTGACCATGCGTGGCAACGAAGTTTAAGTGGTTACAGAGAATGGCTATTAAATTTGAATGATTTTTAAATCGCCAATTTTTAATAATATAAGAAGCACGATGCCCACATTCTTGCAAGAACTAATAACCGAGTCCAAACATGATGGTGCCTTGAAATTGTAGTAAGACAGTGGACACTTATACTTTAAGACAGTTTGAAAGGGATGTTTTTACAATGCCAGACACAAGATTTGAAAAAGAACCTGATGAAACCTTACAATTGAACATGATATTATTTTGTTTCTTTCAGCTGGATGATTCGAGGAGGTCGGGTTGATGTTATTTGTGGTGTTCTCTATCATGCTAACTCGATGGTGTTCGATGGAGCGGGAGAACGATGGGCCTGTACTCCGTATCTCGACACCAGATTGGCGGGAAATCTGAGGTTCTACTTTGGATTTGGTAGGTCGCGTAAAAACAAATTAAATAAAAACAAATTTCAAATTTCCTTTCAAGGAACTGCTAAATTTACATCAATGCCATTTACCTAATAGGCAGTGGTCGTTGCCAAGCCTTAGATTCTCCTGAAACAAATATTGAGGTTTACATCGAGGACAAGCATGGACATAAACCAGTATTAAATCTCACAAGTAGAGATTTTAAGGTAAACACACATTCTTTAAACTTCCAATGTCATGATTTATAAATGAATCCACTTCTTATAGTTTTCTTGATATTTGTTTTAAACGTGTACATCATTCTTTACTTACCTACTTAGGCCTCTTCATGTCAGGTGGCACATAAGACAGCCACAAAGTCCCTCCACTCAGTCCTATCTTTGCTTTTGTTTATATCTACCTCCATGTCATCCCTATCTCTTTTCAACTCTTTTCTCTGAAGTTCTTCGCCATTGTTTTTGGCCAGTCCCTTTCTCTTGCCATCATTAGATCACCTAATAAACATCATGCTAGATTCACTACTTCTTCTTATCCTGCAAACCAAGATTAATATCGGTACCTATAACCGGCCACCAAAGACAGTCTAAGGCGCGGATCTGCTGGGCTCAGGCGCACCATCGGGGTGTGGATCTCGACGTGTGGGCAATTGATGGAGTACAGGTCTTACCACACTTTCCCCGGAGGTAGATGTAAATAAAATGGTACAGTTCGATCTTAATTTGAACTGTGGAAAGAATGCAACTAGAAATGTGTAAGTGTGTATTTAAACAAAGTCATACAACCGAAAGACATGAACATGCATGGGCATACATATTGTCATATAATTAAAAATAATTATGAAGACATCGGTTAATCAAGAATGTTAGAATATTCCTTAACTTTAATATAGGTTACTGTAAACCAACTTTTATTCGCGTGCGAGAAATTTTCGCGAAGTTCGCGAGAACCTCGTCATCGCGAATATTTCTCTCTGCGAACCGGTCCTTATAGTATATTTGTCTATTAAAAACAGATTGAAAAAGACTTGATCGCGAAAATTAATCGTCGCGAACTAGTTTATCCCTGGTTAATCGCGAAATAAAGTCGTCGTGAATAAAATTTGGTTTACAGTATATATCTTTTCAAGCTGGATAAAGTATATTCACTACTTTTTATAAATTAAAAAGTATGTTTTTTTAAAAATTACATACATGTTGTGTAAGACAAAAACGCTTTTTCAGCGTTGGTTTAGAAGCCTCTACAAATTTTGGGAAATCATGGTTCACAGTTCATGAACCGTGTCTCTATTACAAATGTGGCGGGAAGCATCAACCAGTGTCATCAGAATACGACAGCGACGACTTTTCAAGGTAATTCCCCATTTTCAAAAGTGAGTTATCTCCCCTCAAAATCGGAACTCTTCAACACTAGCATAACTTCCGCGGACTACATGTTACGATAATCCAACAAAATAGTGATCAACTTACACGCTGTATTTAAAAATTTTAAAAGAAGGAAACGGTTTGCATTTTTTTAGATAATAAATTATTTTATAAAGGGTCTGTTATCCCCCCCCCCTTTCTAGAAAACTATACGAATAGCCAGGCACGTAGCATCGTCTTTAAAGGGGGGGGGGGTAGCCAAAGAAATATTTTTTTTGTTACCTGGAAAAGTTGGCAAGCAAAGAAAAACCTTGCCCAAAGTTGAAAAAGCTAATACTTATTTCAATACCAGTTCCTTGGCATACAATACTACATTTCCCTTATATAACTTTACCGTAGTATAACCTGAGTGTGTGTGGGGGGGTGGGGGGGGGTTGACAACCTGTCTATCAATGAACATTTTCAATAGAAAAAGTAATATTGGGAAAAAATGGGGGTTGGGCTAAACCCCTTGACCCTGCACCCCCCCCCCCCCTCCGTGGCATACACAGGTACAGAGAATATGTAAATGGGTTAAACAGTTGAAAATGAACAAAGTTGTGAAAATTAATATTATTATTAGAATTTTTAATTGTGAATTCAATAAAATTACGGTACATATATTTTTTCACAGATGTACATGTATGTCAGTTACACGGAGTCTCTCTCTCTCTCTCTCTCTCTCTCTCTCTCTCTCTCTCTCTCTCTCTCTCTCTGATTGTTTATTTACACACTTTGCAAAAAAGAATAACTTATAAAAATAAATACATGTACTTACACTGACAGGATTTAAAAAAAATAAATAACACTTGAGAAAAGATTGTTTTCAGTTAATTAACGAGAAATACGCTAGGAAATTATTGTATCAATTTCGTGTTTCTGCTCTCAATTCTCTGATCTAAAACAAAATGTGTATTTTACTCGGGAATATACATGTACATATGCTTAGATCCTACACTAAAACTTTGATTAAATGCAGTTCAGACTTTATACGACATATGTAACACGAATTTAGGTCGATGCTATTTTAATTAGTCTTTCTTCGTTACATGAGCACATGAGATTAAATTATTCATTTAGAATTCCATTCAAAGTTTTAATACTAAATAGTGAATCAATTATTTTACAAATAGAAAATTCTAGAAACACGGTTAATTCAAATGAAATAGGCTTTTAATTGTCACCCACTGTGTTCTAGTAAGAAAAAGTTCTATCTTATGACATACAATCGAGCAAAAACGCAGTTTCTTGGTATCGGTAGCGGAAGACGAACTACTGCTGTATATGCAGCAATTTCAGAGGTAAAACTGTAGATGGACATGTCATCAGTCTTCAAAAAATTCCTAGAGATACAATGAAAATATGGCTGCACAGGCTAGATTAATTCGTCAAAACTTTATAACTAAAAATTTGTTCCGCACATTTTGTAAATAATGATGATCCGTCTGCAGAACATCCACTACCGAAAATTAGCTTTTTTGTTTGTGTTTTTTTTTTTAATAGGCCTATTCGAATATGTATCAGCATTTTAATAGTAATTTGTTTCTTTTTTTTGTAAGGGGGGGGGGGTCACACAGCACCTTATTATAGTACTACACAGATTAATACAAATCCAGAAAGAGACTATGAGTGGGCAATTTAAAAAAAAACACGAATCAGTTAAGATTTCTTTTTATTCACAAACACAATAACATTTTTCCATGTGACAGAGGCATACACCATGAACATGTTTACATTGAGAACGTCCGCGGAAGTGACTTTATTTATAGCGCATGCGTATTAAACACAGTAAAAGAGTTCCCTTCAGGGGAAATAACTCACCTTTTGAAAATGGGGAATATGGTTTACTTCATTCTTGTTTCAGCTGTTTGATTTCATTTTGAGATAATTATACGTTATGCAGATTATTAATTAGATTTTCGGTACTCTTGTTTGAAAAACATTAGTAGATAAGAGATACTCTGGTCCGTATGACGGAATCAACGAGGAATACTTTGACTTTTTGGTCGTCCTCGTTATTCATGTATCTGTTTGGTCAGTTTTTGTTTTTAAATTTAAGAGCCAATGCAATTATTTTCTGCATCATCTTTGCTTGAAATACTTACAAATCAAATATATGATAAAAAACATACGAATTTTCGAAGAATTTTGATTCGTATTTATTTGACATTTATTTATCGCCTTCAGTCAAGTATTCTTTAATTGGTCATTTTCACAGTTGGAAGAGAGTAAGTTCACCTCTTCCATTTGCTGCTCTTGGTACCTCATGTACGATTTCGATGGAATGGAGAACACCAAAAATACCTAATTGGGCTTTAGACAACGGTAAGACAAAAGAACCTTCTTGGCTAACAATCGGATAAAAATATGACATACACATGTATCAATCAACGTCGTATTTTAAAATATTTACTAGTAATGTTTTAGAAACTACTGATTTAGAAATATTTACTAATTAAATTCCTTTCCATATATAATTTTAAAATATGCTTTATTTCAGTATTTATTGGAGACTGTGAAAGCGGATGCCATGGAAATGGACAATGCACAAGAACAGGATGTAGGTGAGAGATTTTACATTACTTGAAAGTACAGCAGTAGTTTTTTCTTCTTTAACACAAAGTACTACCAGTAAGTAATTTACAGTACTGATGTCTAAATTCTTGTAACTAATTTCACTCAACGTTTCCTTTATACTGAACTCAGAAGAAAATATTCTCTAAAACCCCTTTTATGACATTATTCTTCAACCTGTACCATATTCAACACCTTGTAGAACATGATGTGTAGAGAAGAAGAGCATTATTTTTTTAAGATGTTGTTTTCCACACTATTCTAGATATTCTTGAATCTCGAAGCTCTCATATCCCTAATATATTAACATATCGTCGGGTAGAATAGTCCCCGCGGGTAGTGAATATTTGTCACTACATTTTATCATCCATCCGCCTTTTGCAAAAACCATTTGATGTCGGGAGGATAATATATAGCAAAGTACATGTACTTTGATAAGACGTGTTTGAATAACAAGAATGCATACAAATTCAATTATTTAATAGTAAATTCATGTAAAAATATATAAACAAGGGGTTTAACTGTGTCCAGGTAAGAGATTCCATAATCAGTACAATTCTCTATGGGCGTGTGCCCACAGCTTGAGTATATGGAGACACACATGTTGTACTGAACTCGTTCCAAACAAGACCAGACGGGCAAGACAAAACATAGGCGTCTCCGGCGATGTCACACTGGATGAATTTGGATGGGTCGGCATGTGAGAAAAACTGGGAGTTTCCAGTGGTGACAACAGCGTTTTTACAAGGGTTTGTTGTGACTCCGGTACCTAAAAAATTTAAGTTGACGGTCTTACACCCTTTTTTATATTGAAAAAAGATTACTAAGGATGTACTCTTTCTAAGTAGGAAAAATGTATTTATTAAATCTACTAACTTCTGCATTAAGACCGAATTTAAAAAGAAAAATGAATAATCTAAAAGATATGGAAATTTTCTTTGTCGTTAAAATATTTAGAATATATGATTCAACAATGATTTTGATCGAAAGATTGTAAAAGGAAACATTGCAGAACATGACAACATACTTGGTAAAATGGCGGTGTTTGGTGTGGGTAATGGCTGACCGCTCTGGAAGCTGTAAACACATGAAAGACGTGTCTGATCCCACACCAGCAGGGAAGGACAAGTCAGCTGGTTGGCATTTCCCAACAGGTCACACTCAATGAATTTATGAGTGTCGCCAGCGATTGCGAAGTACAAGTTCCCGCGAGCGATGTTTTGCTGTGTGCAAGGGTTGCTGCCGAGAGCCACAGTTATTTGTCCCACCTGTTCCATGTGGAATAAAGTTCTGAAAAAAGTCAAAATACGACGTAGTTAAACATGTTAAACGCGAGACAAAAGGGAAGGTCTTTCTAATTCACTTAAACTAGATACTATAATTGTAATATTTAGCGTGTACGACATTTGGCAGAAATTGATTTTCGAACAAATTAGCGTAAATTTGATTTAGTGCATTTCTTAATGTTCTTATTAACTTATATATGTGTAAGACATTTAGCGTTGAACTTGAATTAGTCGAAGTTTCTTTCCGCCAAAAACACTGAAAAGAATACACAGCCAAATGTAATATGTTTACAGTATTGCAGTCAAAATATAGCACAAATTTTGCAATAACCTTTAGCGCGGGTATTTAGTGTAGTGTAGAATATGTCAAAAATTGAAAAAAAAGGTAACAATGAACAATCATCGATTGCAAACGATGAGATATATAGCTTAAGCATTGAGAGTTGTTTCATTTTTGTGCTTTTGTTTTGATTATTTTTTCTTGATGAATACAACGCAGTTTTTTTCTTGTTTAATTCAATGACTCTCTTTTATTAAAAAAAAATTGAACGAAAATTAACTTTTTATCACCTTTGCAAGAAAAGGATCTTTTACATACTACAATTAAGCAAAGGAAGTGGGAAGAAATATTTTAAAATTTGAGAACAAAAATGTTCTTCAATATAATGTACTTACCCTTGACACACAGGATACAGTTGCAGGGTTATAAAGCTTTCCAGAGGGACACTGGATAATGTACATCTCTCCTAGAGCATTGCACTGTAGATGAATTTTGTGTTGTCATTTAGATGGTAGACACTTGGCTGGTTGTCTTACTGGCAGTGCACGGGTTGGCGGCCTGAAAGTATATGAACAGGAACAATATAGTTTTAATTTGATAAAATAATAAACTACAGTATATTAACTGTACTATTTGAATGATAAAGAATCGATAATTATCAACTTACTGCAGTGGTTCAGTCCCGAGGTTGCAGCTGTCGCTTTTCTGTAAAAGAGGAAAATCTAAAATTGTATTATTTGAAAATACTGCAATTCTGAATTTCCTTATCGTATTAACATCAAGTAAAAATGTCTAAAGATTTCTCAGAAATCTAAAACCTTAAAAAAATGACAACTGTTTAGAATTGTTAATACAAGAATGAGCACCTCTTCCTGGAGCAGCGCAAACAACCCCAACAACAACCAAAAAACAGAAAGCCTTCATTTTGTCCCGTCTGATTCCACTGTGACATAACTTGCCAAGACACGGGTATATATAGTAGAGTAAGGGTATGCCTCACCAGACAGTCAATAAAGAAAAAAAAGGCTTGATAATCTCAAAAGTTAAAAAAAAGTTCAGATATAGAGGGTTCTTATTTTTGGTTTTAGATAATGGAATAAGGAGTATTACGTAAATTCTGTACATTATGCAACACTTTGATTTATTTCTTGTTTTAAAAATATTTCATAATATTGCTGGCAATAGTTCTTTTTCTTATATTATAAAGGGAGTCATTACTTGACTTGAATTTTTCCAATAACAGATATGCATCTTGTAAAATCTATTTAAATGTTATTAACTTCGTATTGAAATATAAGCACTTTTTGCAAAGAATACTGGATGGAAAATATCCCTTTCTTTAGTATTTTGAGTTATTCCCTTCCAAAAATACATGACATGACGGTGAGTGAAAAGTTGCACAGATTTTTCCCCTACAAAATCTGTCATCAGGAAGCAAAACAAAGAGGACGATGAAAGAGTTCACGATTTGGTAATTAAATGGTTTATGCCTCGACACCTTATGTTTAGGGATGTTGCCTTATCTACAAGGCTTCAAACTCCTGCTATATTTGTACAAGGTGTATTTGACAGCGCAGGTTAATGTGGCGTATTTGACATAACATACTGATTAAACAAAAACTAAGTCTTTGTTTTGGAGAAAACGACGTTCAATAAGGATGTGATGACTTTGGATAGGCGACGTGTCTTTTTTTTTTTTTAAATTTCATTTTGTAGTCTTTTCATGTGTTTTAATCATAGAATTGTTACACACATTTATTAAAAAAAAATAATATGAATGCAATTAATAACAGAAACTTATTCCATATCAAGGTCATTTACATCTTTTCTCTTGTTCATATTTAAAAGGAATAGTGGTACCTATTTTTCCCTTGTGTCTTAAAATGATCAAGGCTCTGATATATATGTAATAACATTAACTATTGGCATATTTAAAAAAATACCCTTTGACAAGTTCAGTCATACTTGACACAACGCATCCTTGTGTAAAGGTATTTAAGTTTGTTCAAACGAAGAACCGAGCCAAAGTAATTTTTTTGAAAACTGATGACAGCATTTAGAAATAAAAGGAAAATAATGTCGTTAAAATTATGAAAAATTCTCACAATGCGAAACAAAGAATTTATTATATACAAATATATAAGATATTATATAAATTCATTAAGTTCTTCATACGGTTTTATTTACAGATGTGACTTTGGTTACACTGGTTTGACTTGTGAGATTCCAGTAGTACCACATTTAGTGACCT
>NW_026929826.1:0-10897 GCF_032062105.1 Saccostrea cuccullata | reverse complement strand
GGTGCTGTTCCAGGTTTTATATTATGCTCATGAATACTGAGACTACGCCCAACACTTCAAGGCTAATGTAAGTTGCGCATGCGCGAAGGCGTTGTATTTAAACAGAACTGATTTCAATTGACTTGACAGTCTGCAGTTTCAGTCATTGAAAGAAGGTGTATTTTTATTCGGAATAATTAGCCCACAAAGATGGACAACCGTAAGTATACAAATATTTATTTAACTTTTTTCTCGCAGAGATCTACAGTTTGATATTATGAGAATTGTGTATTATAAGAACATTGGAATGTTTGCTCTCTCTTTAGTAATTCTTATATCAAGATCGAATGGATAAATGAAGCTTAACGGTAAGCAAAATGGAGCAGTTTGTGGGAAATGAAACAACCAAAATATTTATGATATTTTCTTGAACACATTTTATTGCCTTTAAGGAGACAAGGGAGAGGGGGGTAGGTTTGGTGGGGTTTAATAAATTTTAAAACCATCAGATATAACTTATTTTTATATAAGTTATCAACTATCATTTGGCGAAGAAAATTTCATATTTTAAAATTTAAAAATGTGATCATTTTTGTGTCTTCATATGGAGCTTTTCTTCTATATACTATAGTACATTGTCAAAAATACAGTATAAAAATGGCCACAACCCCTCAGCCCTCTTAAAATTTTACAGCTGGGATCGGGCGTTCTAAAAACTATGTAAACTCCCTTTCCAGAAACAAGGTATGAAATTTTCTGATAAAAAATGTTTAATACTTTATTGATTATAAATAGATAAAACAAGTGCAGACTTATTAATTTGCTAGGACAGAGAGTAATTTGTTGTTGTCCGAAAATGAATCACACTCTTGACCGATTGAAAAATGTATTTAAGTTGTTCTTTATTCTGAGTGACTTCTATCAAAATATGTTATACATGTATGTAAATATTTTTTGAAACCTTTCTACATGTTGCTCGACATCATTTTATTTTAAATACCAACGAGAATTAAGACAGATGATTTTCCAAGAAAGTAATTTCACCGATTAGCACGTATGTAAATAAAATAAAGTTAGTAAAAGAAGATAATAAATACAAACATGAAAAATCTCATCTCAAACATACTTCCAATTGTTGTAGAAAATTATATCACTTAGAACAGCTAAATTAGTTTAGACATCTAAATTAAGAACTTTGATTTCCCCACTACTGAAAATAAACATAATGTACACACTTCTAATATCAAAAAATACGTACATACATATAGGCCCTATATATTTATTTGCCTACGAAAATGAACTCAATAGGCTTTCGAATGATAAAGAAATACAATTTTAATTATAAAATAATTGTTAAGGAAACGTTTTGGTAGAGAGACCTTATCATAGACTGAGAGATATTTAGGTCTTATGAAACTGAAACTGAAACTAGCTGGTTACACAAAGAATATGCTGACAGATTTCGAAAGTAGATATTTTAACTTTAAAAAAAAATTATAAGAATAAATTGTCTGCCTTTGGCTGGGCTTTGTCAATAACAAATCTCGATTAACCAATACGAATTTATAATTTTATATAATTTCTCTAGGACAAAAAATACGCAATTTATGTAGCTATCTATTTATGTGGGAAAAGAATATGCTGATAGATTTCGAAAGTAGATATTTTAACTTTAAAAAAAATATAAGAAATTGTCTGCCTTTGGCTGGGCTTTGTCAATAACAAATCTCGATTAACCAATACGTATTTATATTCAAGTATACATGTATTACGTGTATCGTATCGAAAAAATAACTTCCAATGAGAATCTTGCAGGCAGTTTTTCTTAGATTTCTGTGAGAAAGTTGGAAATTTCAGTCACCGGCGTTTTTTTTTTTTTTTAACTGTTTTGAATTAAAACTGATCAGTAATGAAATGAAAATTATCTTAAATAACTATTACAAAATACCTAAAACAATTTATTTTAACAGTTAGTTTTACAGTCGTATTTTGCTCAATACACAGCCCTATCTTTGGCTAATAAGAAATAAAATAATCTAAGATGGACTTCTACTATAAGCATATCCCCGGTCGAGTTTCAGACTGTTTCATTGGAGAAAATAATTGGGTTCTGGTCATCTTGGAAATATAAATACTTTGTACCGTGAAGGCAAAAATTAAAAAGGCCAATAACCCCCCCCCCCTCTTAAACCAGTTTCAACTGGGAAATAGTCATCTTCCTATATCAATATATCTTGTCTATAGCGACTAAAAGCAGATTTTAGAAACATGTAAAACGAATTAAATGTAGCGAAATTTTTAGAATATCACCATTTAACATAAACATGTATGGGCGTAGAGTAAAGTGCGGATTGGAATGGAGCTAACAAGGGTTATGGAGTAGTGTAGTGTCAATCTCCACTCCTGCATGAAATAAATAAATCTGGATTCGCTTTTGTTAACTTTATATAATATCTAGTTAATGATTAAATTATCGTGAGATTTTCTCACGAAATATGCAAAGCTCAATAATAACGACGAGTGAAATCAAAGGAGTCTTCAGCGTGGATGGTTGTGACAAAAGAAATCTGCTAAATAGCGACAAAGAGGACTGTTATATTATAGAGCAACAAACAGTAAGCTGTGGTTATTCTTACCAGTGAATGTATCCTTTTAATTGTACTTTGTGTATTTCATTCATGGAAGGTAATTTTCAATTAATACGAGGTAGCAACTTCCCAAAGTTTTGTTTCCAAACATAATTGAGATTGGAGAGATGTTTTTATTTTTTTAATCACTTTTTCCAATATCAATCAAACTTCCAAGATTATTCATGCATGTAATCTTAAGCTTCTTACTATATCACAGAAGTAATTCTGCTTATTTTCAATGTGTTGCTTACAGGTTAGAGTCCGATTTGAGATCATATTGAAATTCAAGATTTGCCTCAAATTTCAATCTGTTCTAAAGTTTCCGTCTGAAAACAATATACAATAAATCTATCATCTATTCTTTTTATATAAAGAAGGTGGTCAAAAGTTAACTTTAAACTAAAGAAAAAAAATCAATGATTTCTTTGAAACTTCTTTTCTTATAAATCATTTTGAAACAATTTTTTCGATTATGTGTTATTTGCTCAGTAAAAAATATGTGTTGCTGATCTTTTATCTATAATCTGGACAATAGTCGAAAAATATTTACAGAGCAAATTTTGGAAGAAAAAAAAACAGTTTTTAAAGTTGGCGCTTAAGAAAAATTTGCCTGGCGACTAAAATTTGTATTTTCGAATAAACTTTATTGATAAAGAGCCAACTGGAGTCTAATTTAAAAGTCTCCTTGAGATCTGATTATGTTGGAGGTCACACCAAAAAAAACAAGATGTGTTTGTGAAACACTGATGCCCCCGTATGGCAACATAGCGAAAGTTAAGCTTTTTCAAAAGCAGATCAGATATGTTGGTACCATGCAATTAAGGCCTTTTCACAAGAAATGCGAAATATAAAAGACTATCTACACCTGTTCCAGGGTTATGATCAAGGTGAACATTTTATAATACAGGACAAACTCCATTTCAAGGTCAAAGTGACAAGGTTGTTGGGTTCTAAAGAAAGGCTTTGTCTCAAAGATTTCGTATGGGAAGTATGAAAGCGCTGGCCCTTACCGTTCAAAAGTTCCAAGGTTAAAGTTTGTAAAAAGTAAGTCAAACTCTAAGGTCAAGGTCAAAGGGCCCTAGATTCTTGATATCCAATGAAAGGTCTTGTCACAAGGATTACTCTTGTGAAATATGAAAGCTCTAGCCCCTACTGTGCTAAAGTTATGGTCAAGGTTAAAGTTTGTAAAAAGTAAGTCAAACTCCAAGGTCAAAGGGTCAAAGTCCTTGATATCAAATGAAAGGTCTTTTCACAAGAATTAATCTTGTGAAGTATGAATGCCCTAGCCTGAACCCTTCAAAAATTATGGTCAATGTTGCATTTTTGAAGTAGGTCAAACTCCAAGGTCAAAGTCAAAGGGTCAAGGTTCTTGGTATCCAATGAAAGGTCTTTTTATCAGAATTATATATGTAAAGTATGAAAGCCATAGTACTTATTGTTCAAAAGTTATAGCCAAGGTTAAAGTTTTTTCATAGGTACAAAAATCTCCAAGGTCAAGGTCCAAATGTTTATGTCGTTGGTATCCAATGAAAGGTCTTACCACAAATAATATATATCTCAAATATAAATGTCATAGTTTCTATTGTTCAAAAGATATGGCCAAACTAAAAGTTCAAAATTTTTGTGTTAAAGTCGGTCAAACTCCAAGGTCAAGGTCAAAAGGTCAAATTTGGTGGTACCCAAAGAAAGGTCTTGTCACAAGGAATACACATGTGAAATATGAATGTCATAGCTCCAGTAAATCAAAAGTTATAGGCAAGGTTAAAGTTTTTGCGGACAAACAGACAAACAGACAGACAGACAGACAGACACCACAAAAAACTATATACCCCCGAAACTTCGTTTACGGGGGCATAAAAAAAAAATTCGACCGTAAACCAAATAAGAGACACAGGATGAGCCAAGTTAATTTTGGTGCCGTTCCAGGTTTTATATTATGCTCATGAATACTGAGACTACGCCCAACACTACAAGGCTCATGTAAGTTACGCATGTGCGAAAGCGTTGTATTTAAACAGAACTGATTTCAACTGACTTCACAGTCTGCAGTTTGATTCTGTGAAAGAAGGACTCGTGTATTCGACAAAAAACATTCCACAGAAATGGACGATCGTAAGTATACAAATATTTTGATATTATGAGAATTATCAAACTCGCATATTTAACTAGCTTGGCTATCTTATGCAATTTTTTTATCGTTAAAATGTATTATGAGTGATCATATATTCTGATGGTTTCTGCTTCACAAAATCGAGGGGGGGGGGTGATTAATCGAAAAAAAATGCAATGCACATACATGTATGCATTTTGTTAAATCTAGGATAATAGAATTTTAAAATTTTCGAATAATTGAGTCGCTGTGTTTAAACCAAAACACATCCTGTTGTAAGAGAAGAGAGGCTCCGTTGCTTGCATTGAGGACCCGGCGAAGTGTCCGCTAAGATGCTTGTAATAGTGAAATGTTTGAGACCGGCAAACTTTCAAAGGGCGCTTCTCTTACAACAGTTTATTTGGGGAATTGTCAAACTTGTATGTTTAGCTAGGCTATAGGATATATTCTGATGGTTTATTGCTTCACAAAATCCGGGGATGTCAATCGAAAACATTTTTTGCAAGGCACAAACCGTGGTACATGCATGTATGCTATATCTCGTATTTAGGATAATGGAGTCGCTATGTTCGCATCAATACACCCCCTCTTCGCTACTAGCAACATGCGTTAAAGTAAATTGAAGATTTTTAAAGTAATACGAGAGAGTTAGAAACTTCTCACCTCTATAAAATACGTATTGCAACAAATTTATACATGAATTGTGAATTTATCATATTTATTTGAGTTACCATAACCTGTGTACATATATCGGTCGAATACGTGTTTACTTGATGTATGTAGAGCGTTAATTTGATTCGCTGTTATTTTTATGAAATACCTGTTCTACAGGTACTCGAATGAAACATCATGCTAACATGATCGTTCATTTTTTTTGCTTTATATTCTATGTTTCATGTTAAGATGGTGCTTTTTATTTCGCGGTTTCGAGCTTAGCTGGTGCTTTTGCTGCAAAATTGTGTAGTTCATACTAAGATGATCGTTTGTATTCTATGGTTCATGTTAATATGATGCTTTTGCTCTATATTTTGTGGTTCTTGCTAAGATTGTCTTCTTTACTTTATATATGCATTGGTTCATGCAAAGATGGTCGTTTTTGCTTTAAATTCTGTGGTTTATGCCACGATGAATCCTTTGCTCTATAATCTGTGGTGCATGTTTAGATGGTGCTTTTACTTTATATTAATGCTAAGATAATCGTTTTTACTATCATGTTGATTTGGTGCTTTTGAACATGCTGTGGATATTTCTGTTTAAGATTCTTCTTCTTCGATTTTTCGAATATGCTAATATTATTAATTATTAATATAATTATATATATGAGTAAACGGCGTATTGTAAATACTATGTATATTAGCAATTTAAAAAAGAGTATCTAAAATGTGTATTCAGGTATAAAGCATGAGACTAAATATAAAGAAATCAAAAAGAAAAAGAATTTAAAAACGAAGGTGATTGAAAGAGTAAGAAGCACGGAACTTCATAGTCTAAAGATATCTCTAGGTATAATAATTATAATTAAAGATTTGGGTTTTGTAATGAAATAAACATTGAATTTCTAATATTTTGATACATTTAAATACGACTTAACCTTGGAATTTGATGTTAGATACGGAGCATAATGTTTGTATTTTTACTCATGAAACTGAAATCGTTGCAGTCTTGTTGTAAGAGAGGAGAGGCTTCGTTGCTTGCATTGAGGACCCGGCGAAGTGTCCGCTATGATGCTTGCAATAGTGAAATTTTGGGACCGGCAAACGTTTAAAAGGGCAATTATATAATAACTTTGAGAAAACATTTACTTAGGTAGAGAGACCTTATCATAGACTGAGAGATATTTATAGGTCTTATGAAGCTGAAACTAGCCGATTTCATTTGATCTATATTTAAACCTGAGTCAGAGAAGTGAAATTTCTCGAAAATGAAACTCTCACTCTCTCTTTCCCGACGGCTGAATTGAAGTTTGTGTATGAAGGAATATATCATTATGTCAGAGAATAGTAAGATATTTCTTTTTCTCAAGTTTTTTTTACAGCATTTTTTTTTAATTTTGTTTCTTCAGTTACATAAAGATAGAGACTGATCCGGTATGTAAGTTCTCTAGGATGATTTTTACGTGAATATTTTTATGACAAAAAATATGCAATCTGTGTAGCTATCTATTTAAGTTGGAAAGGAATGTGCTGACAGATTTCAAAAGTAGGAATTTTAAGTCAAAAAGTATAAGGAAATTGTCTGCTTTTGGTTGGGCTTTGTTCAATAGCAAATCTCGATTAACCAATACGTATTTATATTCAAGAATACATGTATCACGTGTATCGTATCGAAAAATAACTCCCAGAAAGTATCGTGCAGGCAGTTAAGATTTCTGTGAAAAAGTTGTAAATTTCAGTCACCAGCGTTTTTTAACTGTTTTGAATTAAAACTGATCAGTATTGAAATGAAAATTATCTTTAATAACTATAATAAAATTTATTTCGAATAATTGATTCGCTGTGTTCTCATCAAAACGCATCCTGTTGTAAGAGAAGAGTGGCTCCGTTGCTTGCATTGAGGACCCGGCGAAGTGTCCGTTATGATGCTCGCAATAGTGAAATGTTTGAGACCGGCAAACTTTCAAAGGGCGCTTCTCTAACAACCTCGGATGTTAGATAAAATGAAGCGCATTGAAGTGGTAATTTTTTTTCTTTTAAATGAAAAGTTTGTGTGTTTCTTATTAAACTACAATTGTTATATATGACATGCCCATTTCTTCAGAAACGAGAAAGAAATATTTGTCATGTTGCTTTAGGACGCCCTCCTCTTCGCGAGTAGCAACATGCGTTCAACTGAAAGGAGATTTTTATAGTTATGCGAGAGAGTAAAAATGTTTTCACTTCTGTAAAATACGTATTGCAACAAATTTGTACATAAATTGTGAATTTAAAATATTTATTTCAGTAACCCTAACCCGTGTACATGTATCGGTCGAACTCGATGTTATGTAGAGCGTCAATTTGATTCGCTGTTATATTTATAAAATACATGTTCTACAGGTATTCGAATGAACCATTAGGCCTATTTTTTTCCTATTTCAAGAAATGGGCGGGTCATTTATGACAATCAACTTCTTAAGATAGATCAAAACGGAACATTTAACCAATTCAATGCGTTTCATTGAATGGCAGTATCAACAAATAGGCGACATAAAAAATTAATTTCCCTAGAATTACGTTTGTCAGACCGAGTTCTACATAAACTCCAGTAGTGAATATGCTTAAACTTACTTGTATAATTTATTTCATGCCAAGACTTATCTTTTGCTTTATATTCTGTAGTTCATGTTAAGATGATGCTTTTGCTTTATATTCTCTGGTTCATACTAAAATAGTGCTTTTGCCTCAAATATTGTGCTTCATGCTGATCATTTTTGCTGTATATTCTGTTGTTTATGTAACTATGGTGCTTTTGATTTATATTTTGTGGTTAAGCTAAGATGGTCGTTTTTCCTTTATACTCTGTTGTTCAAGCTGAGATGGTGCCTTTGCTTTACATTTTGTGTCTCATGCTAAGATGATCGCCTTTGCTTTATATTCTATGGCTCATGCTAAGATGATCGCCATTGCTTTATATTTTATGGTTCTAGCTAAGATGGTCGTCTCTGCTTTAAATATTTTTTGTAGTTTATAGTAAGATGATCGGTTTTTTTTTTTGCTTTATTTTCCGTGTTTCATCTTAAGATAGTGCTTTTTCTTTTGTGGTTTCGTGCTAAGCTGATGCTTTTGCTGCAAAATTTTGTGGTTCATGCAAAGATGATCGTTTTTGCTTTATATTCTATGGTTCATTTTAAGATGGTGCTTTGGATCCATATTTTGTGGTTCTTGCTAAGATGGTCGATTTTGCTAAATATTTTGTGGTTCATGCTCAGATGGTCGTCTTCCTTTATATTCTGTGGTTTATGCCACGATGTTTCTTTTGCTTTATATTCTGTGGTCCATGTTAAGATGGTGCTTTAGCTTTATATTAATGCTAAGGTAATCGTTTTTACTCTCATATAGATGTGGTGGTTTTGCATATGCTGTGTTTTTTTTCTGTGTAAGATTATTATCATTCGATTTTTCGAATATGCTCATGTTATAATTATGTATATGAGTAAACGGCGTATTGCAAATACTATGTATATTAGCAATTTCTCAAATAAAGAGTAGCTTAAATGTGTATTCTTGTAAAAAACATGAGACTAAATATAAGGTAATCAAATAGAAAAGAATTTAAAGACGAGGGGGATTGTAAGAGTAAAGAGCGCGGAACTTCATATTCTCAACATATCTCCGGATAGGAAGAATTGACGTTTTAAACTTTAAAATAGACATTCAAATGTAAAGTTGCAAAAATGTATCAGTCCTATTGTAAGAGAAAAGTGGCTCCGTTGATTGCATAGAGGACCCGGCGAAGTGTCCGCTATGATGCTTGCAATAGTGAAATGTTTGAGACCGGAAAACTTTCAAAAGGGCGCTTCTCTTACAATGACTGTAGCATATTATTTAAAGATTGGGTTTTGTAATGAAATGAACATTGAATTTCTAAAATTTCGATACATTATATACAACTTAAGCTTAATGTTTGTCTTTTTACTCATGAAACTGAAAGCTTAATGTTTGTCTTTTTACTCATGAAACTGTAAACGTTGCAGTCCTGTTGTAAGAGAAGTGTGGCTCCGTTGCTTGCATTGAGGACCCGGCGAAGTGTCCGCTATAATGCTTTCAATAGTGAAATGTTTGAGACCGGAAAACTTTCAAAGGGCGTTTATCTTACAATGTCTGTGAAGATGATACGGAAAAATTTTCTTAAAAATAATGAGAAATGTATAACTGCTCATAATATTAAAAAAAAAATTGATGAAAGGCCTGATTGTAATATGTTGCTTTTGTATAAATTTTATAAGTTTGGTTTCAGAAGGAAACCGTTTCTTCAGATTAGACCGTATTAATGGTGGTTCTGTGTCGCAGTAATTCATGACCTGCAAAAAGGTTCTTCACTGCTCAATGGCTTTGAGTGTCGAGCAAAATTAAGTTCCACATTTCTACAGGAGCAAGTTGTTTCTTTTTTTTCTACAAAAATGCATTAATAATAAAAAGATTAACGCGACTCACTGTTTTTCCTTGTATTATGTTAATCAGACTTTAAATAATCGAAGAATTACCTCGAGTACTTAAATAATTATCTAATTCACCATCTTTAATTTATCTTGTGTTTCAAACTTAATCATCAAGATTGTTGATTGTTTCCTTTTGGATGAAAAGGGTGAAGAAAATGAACAGTTTACGATCTCCAAAAATTACAAATACAAATTTGTGAGCAAGGCATAAACGTGGGCAATTGCAATACCAGAGGAGGGATCAGGTGCCTAAGAGGAGTGAACGTTCCCTGTTCACCGCGAGTCCAATGTATTTATCAAGTACATGTAGATGAAAAAAATCTGTAGTTACATTTTATATAAAAACTAAGGCCTAAAAAGTCGGACAAAATACGAATAAATGGACTATATTCGTTAATAGAGTCATTAGCCGCGTGGGGATCCGGGTTAGAATAGATCCTCAGTACCCCCTTGCTTGTCGTAAAAGGCGACTAAATGGGGCGGTCCTTCGGATGAGACCGTATAAACCGAGGCCCCGTGTCACAGCAGGTGTGGCACGATAAAGATCCCTCCCTGCTCAATGGCCCTGAGTGTCGAGCATAGGCCCAAATTTGCAGCCCTTCACCGGCAATTGTGACGTCTCCATATCAGTGAAATATTCTGGAGAGGGACGTTAAACAGTATACAATCAATCAATCAAGAAAGTCATTATCACGGCGACTGGATTTCCTAAAACATAATTTAAACAAGGTTGTTGAAACCTCGGCTTAAATAATTGATCAGATTCAGAGGAAGCTCTTGATTATAAAATAAGTTGGGAGACATAAACACCATGTCCAGGTGACACAACAACTTTATATTTCCATCTCTTTTTTTCTCTCTCTGTGACAACTCTTTGAAAGTTAGTGGGGTTGATTTCTTGATTATTCTACCGAAATGTAAATTAGGCAATTATATAGGTCAGGAGCTTAGGCGGCCTTATATGCATGTAAATCTCGTGCGATTGTCTTTGTTTTGGACTTCAATGAGCAAAGGACTATTGAAATAGGCATAGGATTCCTC
>NW_026929825.1:0-11058 GCF_032062105.1 Saccostrea cuccullata | reverse complement strand
ATAGGTTATTTAGGGTGATATGGTACCCTAGTTAGACACTTTGCCACACTTACAAAATGTTCAACAAAACGTGAACTACATATTTTTTTTCTATTAACTGCCAAATCAGATATGTTAGAATCATCACAAATAGGCAAAGGGTTTTTTTAAAACGTTCTAACTCAATGAGAACTTTTAGTAATGACAAAAGAGAGAAAAAATATAACCAAGGAGTTTTCAACCAAAATCATTTTGTAAAATTCCATTCAACGATAGTAAATCTAAGCATAAAAATAGACTTACACCAAAGTCACCACTTAGTAAGAATCATTTGCATAACCATTTCTGGCAATGTCTGACATGAGAAAACGAAATATGCAAATAAGCAGTGTTCTTCTTACACACAAAACTTATTTGTTAATTTGCTATCTATTTTAAAGCAACGATACGTCAATAATAGAAATAAAAAAGAAATTAAAAAATAATCTTGTGTATATGTTAAACAATTTTCGTTTGAAATAATTCGTTCTACTTTATGCTTCGGTCAAGGTGCTTTCAAAACAGGCACCTGTTGTGGTGAACCAGAGAACAATTTAATATAAAATTATATCAACAGGAGCCAGTTTGTGAAAAGCTCTTGGCATAATGTGTCTTTCGGGAAGACATTTTCATGCTAATTTAAAATAGAATTCAGATGGAGAAGGTTACACTGTGAATAAGTATACAATATACATGTATACAATTAGAGATGCTATTCCGTATATATAAATCTAACTTACACTTAAACGATTATTTCTATGAATGAAAAAAAAAACTACTAACATATACTGTACGTTTCTCAAAACGTTTTATATGACAAATTCAATTTTAATTGAAAAAATCATAAGCTTAAGAAAAACCTTGTCTATGTGAAGTTCTAGAATATAAGAATCTCCGTCCTGAGCATGGAAGGATGATTCATAAAATTACTACTAGTAATTTAAAAAGTATCATAATAAAGCTTGAAGTTGAGATCTTTTCATGAAATGAAACATATGGAGATGACGAATAGTATTCCAGATCAAAAGTCCATTAAACAATACAAAATAGGAGCAGAGCAATCACTGACCTCCAAAACATCAGAAGTGGGATCAGAAGTGACATGGAGGAGTAAGCCTGTCCTGCCGACCGGTCACACCCGCCGTGTGTTCCATGTCATGATCGGGAAATAACGGGAAAATCCGTCGTCAATTCAGTATATAAATAATGGACTTACCATAAGTATTAAAAACGTCAGTCAGCATTTAACTCAATGATAAATTGTATTTGCTGACAGTTCATTGTACCGACCATAGAACTTACAAAATAATGACTTTAAACGAGCATGCTGAAATTCTTATTTCTTGAACTTGTTCGTCAATAATTTACCTCGTTGTAGAAATTGTTGATACGTAGAGCATATTCTTGCGTCTAATCAAATGAGATATGTAAGCTCCGTATGCAGGTGATGAAGGTATATTGCTGTATGAGTAAGGAAAGTTGAAGATAGAAAAGTTAAAGTCATCATGTTTATCAAAGAGCTTGGTTGTTCGATTACCATTAACGTCTTTTTCAAGTATAATATCTAATTATGTTGGAAAGACAGAAACGTCTTTGAGTAAGAAGATATATATATATATTTGAATTAATTGCAATAATCACTAAGTTGTTATTTTGCCATTAAGCCCTCTTTCTAGTTAATTTATTCATATGAAACATATATGTTGGACTCTGAGATGTCGTTTATTTCAAGTTAAACTCTAATCTGCGAATAAATTAAAGAACCCATCAACAAGTTCTCTTGAAAATTCTATTAAATAATATAGAAAACTATATCTTAATATATTTGAAGACTTGTGTAAATCAATGTAGAGCGATACTTAAAAATTCCAAGGAACTTTTTGAAAATTTTAAATCACAAAATTTTAACCAATATCAATAGCACAAAAACCTGCAACTTTTCAACTTTTTATCCAACCATTCTCTACGATATATAAAATCCAGGCTCTTTCATATCATAGACAATTGCTATTTCAATTAAAATGGAACTGGTAGATTTACTTATCTTGTCATTGGTCATTTGTAACATAATTTTGTTAAAGAACATTCCTATTGTACACACAAGTACTCTGAAGTTGATATTAAAATGATGCTTGAGTTTCAGATTGACAATGTCTTTCTGATTTTTGCAGATCAGGTCTTCCAACAATCTGTTTGCAATTTCCCGGTACCAATTTTGCTCCATTATTAGAACTATTTTTGTATTTATATGAAACAGAATTTGTTTAAAATCTTATACGTGACAAGAAGAAAACACTTGCTGTGCCTTCAACTCGAGATTTAGATATATCGACGAAGTATTGTCAATTAACTTATTTTATTTCATATGTCAATACTATATATGCCGTTGATTTTGTAATAAAGGATACAAGTACCACAGAGTCTGACAAATCTGTTTCATATTTGGTAATTTCTACCAAAAAAGCTTTATGATAAATGTGATGACTAACTTTTCAATCGTCAACTTCCCTTACATATGCATCCATAAAATTCACCTGCGTACGGTTTCTATATCTCTCAGTTGATTCGATACGCAAAAAACAAGCTCTAAGTATGAACAATTTCTAAAACGAGGTAAATTTTTGACAAACAAGTAGATACTAAAGAATATCAGCAGTCTCCTTCGAAGTCATCATGTTGTAAGTTCTATGCTCGATACAATGCCCTTGTTAGCAAAAAAAAAAAAAATAATAAATCCATCATTAAATCAAATGCTTACTTACGTTTTTCATACTAATTGTAAGCCAATATGTACATACTGAATGGTCGACAGATTTTTTTCTTGTACAATTGACAAACAATCACAACAAATTGCTATTGTCAAAGTAAAATATTACATTTCGAGGTCATGATCAGTAATTTTTTTGTCCGACATCAACAAAATGTTTCATAATAAACAAATTCATAAATTGTTCAAACATTATGAAATATGATATGGCACGTGGCTATGTTCTTGTTTGTGATGGATAACACGATAATAATAAAAGTTATTTATTTATATTTCACACAATATAAAACGTCCAGCTGTGAACAAAATATAAAGCTCCAGCGGCTAAGAATAATCCCATTCTTTGTTGAGTATTTCACAGTTGTTTATCCCGTTTGGAGAATGCCTGGTCTGAATTTCCGTGTCATCATATGTGTGTTTCTAATGACCATCATGTCGGGTGAGTAGACATTTTAATGCTCTTCTCCTTTCTCTTTCATATTCTATATGTTTCAAATACCACTCCTTTCACTCTCTCTCTTTTTATGCGCCCGGATCGATAGATCCGAGGCGTACATTGTTTTTGTCTAGTCTGTCTTCTGTCAGTTTGTTTGTTTGTTTGTTTGTTTATTTGTCCGCAAACTTTAACCTTCGCCATAACTTTTGAACCATGAAAGATACAGACTTCATATTTGGTTTGCGCACTCTACTAATTAAACTCTTTCAAATGACACCAAGGTCAATGACCTTGTGACCTCGACTGTGGCCTATATGCTAAAAATAGTTTTTTTTCCTGCAAACTTTAACCTTCGCCATAACTTTTGAACCATGAAAATAGAGACTTCATATTTGGTATGCATATTCTACTATTCAAGTTCTTTCAAATGACACCAAGGTCAATGACCTTGTGACCTTGACTGTGATCTACATGCTAAAAATAGCTTTTTTCGAACTTTGTTGCCGCCGGGCGCATAGTGTTTCACAAACACATCTTGTTCTCTATCTCATATACCTAATGTCTAAAAATCTAATGTATAGACCATTCCCCCGTCTCTCTCTCTCTCTCTCTTTCTCTCTCTCTCTCTCTCTGTACGTTTTTTAAAAAAAAATTCAATAATTTTATTAATAATTTAAATACAGATAACATATAACAGCTTTGGCGAACATATATACAAATAACAGTTAACAGAGCCGTAAAATAATATAAAAGATATACTACATATCTGAAAGGTATACAAGATTAGCTGAATCTCATCTTTCAAAATATCAATATGTACCCATCAACTTTTTTCACATTGCAAAGCTCTTTCAACATTTTAAAATCGTATTAAGCTGAAAATATTCCCGACATGAAGAATTAGTAAAGATTATCGTATTATTTTTGCTAACAGGAATAAACATGTACATGTAAGTACTGAAAGTAAAGAAAAAGGGGCTACATGATCTTGGCGCATAATCTGTTGTGCTGATTTCCAGCTCTTATATATTCTAACTGCAACATATTATACCTAATATTCTAGTTTGTTTTATCTTAACTAATTTAAGCCGTTCAATTTCATGCTAGATATAATCTAATTTTATCTTTATTTACCCTTACAATATATTTGGATGTAAATTTTTATGGTACATATTTTCTTAACAGTTATATATTATTTTTGATACATTTCAACCATATATATTTATCTCTATTTACCTTTCCATTTTTATGCTGGAGTACATTTCCTCATAAATACAATCTTTTTCTAACATCTACTTGTCATACAGTATATTTTTTTCTTGCTGGGGCCTAAACCTTATAGACCTTTACATCTCTTGACACGTTCGGTTCTGGTGTCTTTCGTCTGTTATGACTTGTTAGGCCTATCACATCTTAGTCTTGATTCAATCTATTCTTATCTTGAAATATCCTGTTGGATATATTTGTGTCTGGAATTATAGTTTTATATATCAACTAATGTAAATTTTCTCTTGCCTAATGTCATTTTGTCAACTTTATTACGAATTTCACTACACATATTTTTGGTTTTTAAAAAAATCTTTTTCTAAACCTTTAGTTTCATGCAAGACATAATAAAGCGTGATTTGTAAACTTATTTAAAACTAAAGTCTCTTTTAACTAGCTGATATATATATTGCTCGATAGAAACTTTTTCTTTCCCTTCTATCTATGCGTTATTTATCTGATGTCATTGCTTCTTAACCGCTGCATATCATTGTGGACATATTTCAGGCCAAGGGGAGGAGTGTGGTGGCATTATGCAGTACGAACACTGCGCCTGGAGACAGAAATGTCTTTACACGAACCAACCCGAGAAGTTCTGTGACGATTACAAAAAGCACTGTTGTAAACTGTGTCAACAAATCAAAGAAAATGAACTTCTGTACAAGAATCAAAAGATAGGCAAGTGCTTTAACATTACCACATCAACTAATTAATTACTTCAATCGCACATCTGATAGCATAAACTCATGTCTTTTTGTAATTGCCTTTGAAGATATTGTCTCGTGAATTAATGGAATTCATTTTGAGTGACAGTTTCAAATTGTGGCAACATTATGCATAGATAAAAGACATTTTTTTACCTTTCAGATTTATACGAGTGTTTGTATGAATATTAAACCGACCAAAGAGAAAAGATGTCTGAAACAGCTGTTACATGTCTTCCACCAGTAAAATTGTTTTATTATATCTGTCATCCTTTACACCAAATAAACAATCTCTCTTTAGGTAGAGTCTGTTATAAAAATTATAAAGTTTGTTTTTTTTCACGAAAAAACACTTCCTCTTAAAGTAGTACGCCTTCGATTTGTTCGTCTTGTGACTAAACTGTTTGATAAAAGTGAACCAGCACTGCTTCCGAAACCTCTAACATCCGGCTCTCTGCTAGGGAACACCTCCCTATGATTGTCAAATAAAGACTCGGTGCCTTCAGTAGACACACGACTTGTCTGAAGAGAAGAAGGCAATGGACGTAAGCCTCTTTCTCGATTTATTTCACTATTTGCTTTCAGGACGCCATCTAGCGTGAATGGCCCAAGTAACTTAGAACTCTGAGCATCTACAGTCGATTTATTATTTAAAAGAGAATGCATGTCAATTACTCGTTTTACTGAACTAGGAGCAGACTGCCCTTTCATAAACGAATGTATATCAACTACACGGTGATTAACCCTTGGTGGAGTGGATTTCTGTTCAACTTTTGAATTCACATTTTTTTTAACTTGTTTTGTTGCTTTTATTTTAGAATTTTCTGGATTTTTCTTGACACTTGTTGAAATTTTGGATCTCTCGATACTCAGTGTATTAACTTTAGGCGAAAGAGATGGTTTAGTGTTTTTTGCATGGGTTTTCGAATCTCGAGAAAGATTCTGGATTTCTAAGAAAATGTCTGGTTTTGCAGGAACCTTAATGTTTGAACTCTTTGTTTGTTTGACAGTATTTCTAGCGGCTTTGACAAAATTAGCTGCCTCACTTGCTTTATTCACAGCTTGATTCGCAGCATTTTGTTTGTTCGCTGACAATTCACCTTCTATCAGTTTTGCGGATCCTGACGATGATCCTACAATTTGTAACAAAGCATTTTCTGAAAGACGACCAGATTTATCTAAGATCCCCGAGGCTAAGTCACCACCTCCGATACCCAAGCCCCCTGCTTCAGTTCCTAGAGGTGGGCTTGGATCAGTAATAGGGTCCATTACTAGCTGTTCAAACATACTCAGTAGATCGGTTTCTGATGCAGTGTTCAGTGGAGCTGTCACTGGATCTAAAGGTTTTGTGTTCTCAAGTTTTACAACAGGTTGTTTTGTGTCATAAATGCTAGATGTGAGGGGATCTAAATTTTTCATTTCTGCTGTTTTGCTTGCTTTTATAAATGCATGGGGCGTATGGATGTTTTCCTTAGACTCTTTGAAATCTTTGTATATAATATCAGCAGCTTTTTCTCCAATCATGATCACCGACGCTCGAGTTGTTCCAGTGCTCTGTGGCATTATTGATGCATCTGCAACTCTTAAACCCTTTATTCCTTTTACTCTGCAAAAATAAAAAAAATGCAAATGTCAACATTATCTGCCAAAAGATACCAAGTTAATATTATCACTTTGAAGTTTTTACCCAGACATTTGAATCCTTAAAAGAATGTGCCTGCAAAAATTTCTGCATTCCCACTCTTAATCTCAAATTAGGAAAATAACATACTCATTCGATTTGTAGATAATGGAAGATAAATTTTGTATAAACATGACTTTGGTAAAGAGGATGAGATTAATCCAAAGATCAGAACTTAAGAAAACATGACAGTATACACACCGCAAAGAACTGTCTACGACTGTAGTATTGTCTTCTAGTCTTCCCATTCGTGCAGTCCCTACAAGTTCGTTTGAACTGTATCCTAGATATCGAATATAACACCTCCAGAAAGCATGAGAGTTGGATAGATGATTCCTACACTCTGTAAATTTTTCCTCTATCTCTGAATTCACTGCTTTGAATGCCCCAGTTGTAGCAAGCCTTTGAATGAATTCAATACCTGAAATAAAAGAACAAAGCTTCCTTCAACAAAAATAAAAAGCAAGTTTTGTGGATGAAATAAAAATTTGGATAAATGTAATTTGCATTCTTGCTCACCACGCTCTGCTCCTTACCTTTGCGTAGATCCTCCACATCTTCAGTCTCTGCCAGGTAGTTGGGGTCAATGATGGGTGGATCGTTGGGGTCAGCACTTCTAAGTCGAACTGTTCCACGACTTTTAGCATGCATCAAAGTCAGTTCCAACAAGACGCCATTTTTTCCCCTTCCTTGTTTGTACCAAGTGTCTCTCACCTGAAATCATCCACAGCCAGGTAAAGATTTTACAACTCAACAGATGAGACAAATGTTTCAAAAGCGATCAAATACACATGTGTACATACATGTTTTTCCACATTCATTTTCATTAAGAGTGAGTGGTCATTATCTGGCAACATGTTAACAACAGATATAGTAATGTCTGGATATCGAGTCGCTTTGCTCGGTAACGTTCTCAAAAAATAGTGTGCATCAAGGAGTCCATCTGCTAATTCACCTTAAAAAAGTAAAAGACATTTATAAGCAAGACTAATAAAAGTGTTAAAGAAGCAATTAGTTCCTTTCGCAGAAGTTTAAGAATTCAAAGGGTGGAAGAACACTTTTTATTGATTAAAGGACTGTGTTTGTTTACTGAGAAGCCTTCCAAATGCATATGACGTCTTAAATTCTAGATACCTCGTCTAAGGTAGATGTAATCTCTCCACCTTTGCACGTTTTCCATAGGTTTATCTGGTCGATATGTTGGGAGGTTAACATACAGTCGTAGAGGCACAACATAACCATCTTGTAAATTATTTCCAACAGGTAAATCCTCTAAAACAGTTATCTGCAATAGAAATAATCTTCATTCAGAGGATCCTCATTAACATTAAGTCTGTAAGAAAAAAATCATTTTCATTTTTACTTTGTTCAGGGGACTCTGATTATCTGTTTCGACATCTGACGGCTAAGTTACAACTTACATTCAGGGCAGATAAATGAGCTGGTTTCCCTATGCCAGAAAGCATTAACAGTTTGGGTGTTTCTATAGGACCAGCGGCCAGAATAACGTCACGTCTCACTTTTATAGTGTAATCCTTTCCACGGTAGACAAAAACCACTCCAGTTGCCCGGAGATCATACTCGTCAATTAAGACCTAAAATAAGAATGGAATTAAAACGTTTACTTAAAGCTGTTGTTTATCTGATACTAGGAAGAAACAGGCACATATAATTTTCACAGAATAATAGCAAACCTTTTTAACTTTTGCCTCTGTTTGGATATCTAAGTTGTGCCTTTTTTTCACGGGGTTCAGATAAGCCTTAGCAGAGCTGATACGATTCCCATGCTTTATTGTAAGCTGGCTCCGACAAAGACCTAATAAAAGAGCCTGTAATTGTTAAGGTGGTAAAAACAAAAAAAATTGACTTTTCATTATTTTTCGTTTTACTTATTTTGGTGACTTTGGAGATCGTTGAAAGTACACGAATTAAGTTACCAATATTTTCTCCAATATTGCACTCCACCACCGGCCAGCCCATTTCTGTGGTTCCAGCTTTAAACATGGAATACCTCAAGGAGTCATCCTTTTGTTCCATCACATGCACGGGTCCACATTGTCCTCTGTGAGCTAAAAAGCAGTTAGGAGAATATCACTCTGTTTGGACGTACACTGAAATATTTCTATATAGCCAAAGAAGGTAAGAAACACCAAAATATTTTTATACAGATTATACAAACTTGTTAATGGAACTCGTTTGATGTTCACGTCTTCCGCCATTTTGTAGAAATCTTTTACGCCTGTGAAGTTCCAGCCCTCTGCTCCCGACTGCTCCCATTCCTCGAAAACGTGCTCACTTCCTCTGATGTGCCCCATAGAATCAATCGCTGAGGTACCTCCCAAGACCATTCCACGTGACAACCTGACTTTCTGTCGAGTTAATTCGGTAATTTAGTAAAGTATTCTTTTTGTTCACTTATAGTTTATAATAAAGATTTGTCAAAATGCAATTTATTTCTTTCTGAATCAAGTCAAACTTAGTGACTCGTCTGCTTTTTTTTTTAAACATTTGCTTAATGAAGGTATTTTAAAAAAAATAAAATGGATATAAAAGGGAAAAAGGTGAAGATAACGAAAAGCTATTCAAATCGTAAAAACTACAACAATGCAAATTGTGAACAGGGCATAAACACGGACCCAGGAATTCCCATCAATGGGTTCAGGTGCCTAGAAGGAATAAGCATCTCCTGTTGACCGGTTACACCCATCGTGAGTCATTTACAAGAAACATATGAGATAACAAATAGTACTCAAGATCAATAGTGCAGAAAACAATACAAAATAAGAACAGAGCGAACATGGACCTCCAAAACATCAGAGTTGAGATCAGGTACCATGGAGGAGTGAGCATACCCTTCCGACCGGTCACACTCGCCGTGTGTTCCTTGTCATGATCGGGAAATAACGGAAAAATCCGTCGTCAATTTAGTGTGTAATAATGAACTTACAATTAGTATGAAAAATGTTAGTCAGCATTTGACTCAATGATAAATTGTATTTGCTGACAAGGTCATTGTATCGACCATGGAATTTACGAAATGATGACTTTAAACAAAACTGCTGATATTCTTGCTTCGCCAACTTGTTTGTCAATAATTTAAATCGTTTTAGAAATTGTTCATACGTAGAGTATTTCTTGCATATCGAATCAACTGAGATATACGAACTCCGTATGCAGGTGATGAAGGTATATTGCTGCATACGTAAGGCAAGTTGACGATAGAAAAGTTAAAATCATCACGTCTATCATAGAGCTTGGTTGTTAGATTATTATTTACGTCTTTAGTATAAAGTAAACTTTTGGATAAAGTAGTAGAAACATTCCGTAGTCAAAAGTTTTAAGGATAAAAATTGTGAAGTTTGCACTTTGCAATTGTATGCTTATTGTATTACTGTACTGTATATGGCCATATTTTAGGTCTCTTTTTGAGGTTATAGTACCTTGTCTTTGAGGCCATCACAACAATGCTTTTGAGGTTCTGTCTCGTATTTCCAATCAACGCTGCTTCCTACGAGGCTGTTGGCAAGACCCGGTGTGTCGATCACGTGACTTTCAAATGTTTCGTCATCAGCTTTGCCAGCCTCTAATAAAAGGACGCGGAGGTCTGGATCTTCCGACAATCTGGAGGCAATAACTGACCCGGATGTTCCTCCGCCCACTGTAAAATTGATTAATTTGCTGATAAAAGAAATTTTCCTGTACTCCTACACACGCAATATGTGGTCTTGCATTGCATTTCAAAAGTATCAATTAAATAAGAGATTTGGTAAAATCATTTTTAGTTATTTGAATTTTATCGTCGATTCTATGAACAGAAGTAAAACCTTTACAGACCTGGTGATGTGGTCTTCCGATATTTTTTTTTTTGTCAGATTAGGGTTTGTTTCGTCATTTGCGGTAGTCAGTGAAGAGCACCTCGAGTCGTGCGATAATTTGATGAGAAAATCATAACGTTTTTGTGATTCATAATTTCAGACTAATCACGCATGTAACATTTCATTAAAGATTTCATTAATGCGAAAGAACATGTAAAGTAGAAATTAATAAAATATGAGTAATAATATCATTAACCTCAATATGTCTGCATCTTTGTAGCAACGGACATGTCAATAATCGTTTACATTCTCCAAAATTCATTCGTTTGATTCAGCGAAATTGTTTCATTAACACATTTTAAACTATAAAA